>NW_021834407.1:0-2500 GCF_006345805.1 Octopus sinensis
TTTTTTTGGTGCATCTAGTTAGGTACCATATTCAAGTAAATTCATTTAAATTAACTTGAATCTTTATTGCTTTTTGTAATAATATATATATATATGTATATATATATATATATATATATATATAATATCACCGTGATCACCATGACCGCATTGTTTTAGCCTTCAAATGAGGCCACCGTGCTGGCTAAGCGAGCAGGCCAACAGAAGAAAGAGTGGAGAACGTTGTGCGAAAGAGTACAGCAGGGATCGCCACCACCCACTGCCAGAGCCTGTGGAGCTTTAGGTGTTTTCACTCAATAAACACTCGCAACGTCCGGTCTGGGAATCGAAACCGCGATCCTCCGACTGCGGTAGTCGCTGTCCTAACCACTGGGCCATTGCGCCTCCACACACACACACACACACATATACATACATACACACACACACACACACACACACACACCACACACACACACACAACACATAATATATATATATATTATATATATATATATATATATAGATATATATCTATATATATATATATATAAATACATACATACATAACATACATACTACATAATATACATACATACATACATACATTACATACATACATACATACATACATGTGTCCGTCTATATTTACATTTGAATACGCACAGGTGTTGTGTATTTGGTTTTGTAGATGGATCCTTGTCGACTTGTTTAGTGACCATTTTCCCATGTAGGTAACAGAATACTGTTTTTGCAACTGGAGATCTGCAACACTCTATGATAAACCGCACCTCCACCCGGCACAAATACTAACATACAAACACCTTCAGTTACGCACGTACATTCATACATACACGCAACACAACATACCTAGCTACGCACACAAACACACTTACGTACCTATCTACACACAAGGCATTCATACATACGCATGTCCACACATGTAACTAATTAATTAACGAGTTGATATTATTCATAGAATATATATGTATATTAGGTGAACGTGCGTAAACAAACAGGAATGGCGAGAAATAAAAACATTGAGAGAGATTCAGATGTGTTAATATCTACACTTACACACATTTGTACGTGTATATATATATATGTATATTTGTATATATACATATATATATATATATATGTATGTGTATATATATCTATATATATGTATATATATATAGTATATATATATGTAATATATATATATATGTATATATATATAAATAGATATATATATATTTATATATATATACAGATATAAATATGTATATATATATATATATAATATATATATTATATATATATCAAGGTAATCCCAAAAAAAGCACAAAAAAAAAACACACAACGCGAGGAGGTGGAACAAATATAGTATTATTGGAAGCTCAGGAAAGAAGGAAAGAAGGAGGGTTTAACGTTTCGAGCGGAGCTCTTCGTCGGAAACATAGAAGGAAAGATCCAGAGAAGGGAAGACAGAGGAAAAAAATCGCCAACGGTATATATATGTATGTATATATACATAAAAAAAACTATAAACGTCGCCCTTTTCAAGCCTAGCCAGACTCATGGGCCCGTTTTCCCGGTTTCTGTGGTGTATGTGTACCCCCCATCTCCCCAGCTGGACGGGACGCTAGTACATCACAGCGTTACTCAAGAGACAGGAAGAGAGAGTGAGAGAATGCTGTGGTGAAAGAGTATAAACACACAACGCCTGATCTGGGATTCGAAACCGCGATCCTCCGACCGCGAGTCCGCTGCCCTAACCACTGGGTCATTGCGCCTCCACTTATACATACATATATATATGTATGTATATATACATATCTCAGTTAATATTAGATGTATATACTCCTTCCCACACCGATATATTTTACATATATTCACTAATACATGCAAGCATACACATACAGACTATGAATTCTTATGATTACCAATAATAAATGCAGCACTAGGTTTTGTTAGTAAATGCTTAGAAGAGAATCTGGATAAACTGGGATTTTCAGAAAGAGAACTCGACCGGCAGATTCGCACATTACAAGTGCAATCTGTGAGTGGCACAGTAGAAATATGCAAGACTTTTCTCAAGTTCCAAATTTGTGTGTGTTAATTACTTCTCAAAGATTGAGCCTTGTCTCTTTGTTGGAAACCGACTCCGTCCTCAGTGGAAGATTTGTAGTAATTAAAAAATAGAAGAAACATATACACACAAACACACACAAACACACACATACACACACACACACACACATACACACACACACACACACCACACACACACACACACACACACACACACACGAATCATATAATATCCTGGCGGTTACAATATTTCCTCTGAAGTCAGTTTCAGATGCCAGCTAATCATTGGGCAAGTGTGTTATACCATAGCCTCGGGCCGACCAAAGCCTTGTGAGTGGATTTGGTAAACGGAAACTGAAAGAAGCTCGTCCTATATCCATATCTATCTATCTATCTATCTATCTATCGGATGCGTCCCGATGGTCAGGCGATCCATTTGCTGTCA
>NW_021834407.1:7500-10000 GCF_006345805.1 Octopus sinensis
AAGGCCGCCGGTTTCCCGGTTTCCTTGGCGTATAGGTTCCCCACCTGGACGGGACGCCGGTCCGTCGCAGGTGAGCTGCAAGATGCAGGAGGAAAGCGTGAGAGAAAGTTGTGACGAAAGGGTCAGCAGAAGTTCGCCTTTACCTTCTGCCGGAGCTGCGTGGTGCTTAGGTTTTTCGCTCATAAAACACACACATCGCCCGGTCTGAGATTCGAACCCGCGATCCCTCGACCACGAGTCAGCTGCTCTAACCACTAGGCCACGTGCCTCCACATGTGTGTGTGTGTGTGTGTGTGTGTGTGTGTGTGTGTGTGCAGACGGAAGTTGTGTGGAAGACCGTCGTATAGAAACGCCGGGCGAAATGCTTAGCAGTATTTCGTCTGCCGTTACGTTCTGAGTTCAAATTCCACCGAGGTCGACTTTGCCTTTCATCCTTTCGGGGGTTTATAAATTAAGTACCAGTTACGCACTGGGGGTCGATGTAATCGACTTAATCCGTTTGTCTGTCCTTGTTTGTCCTCTCTGTGTTTAGCCTCTTGTTGGTAGTAAAGAAATCGGTATTTCGTCTGTCGCTACGTTCTGAGTTCAAATTCCGCCGAGGACGACTTTGCCTTTCATCCTTTCGGGGGTTGATAAATTAAGTACCAGTTACGCACTGGGGTTCGATGTAATCGACTTAATCCCTTTGTCTGTCCTTGTTTGTCCTCTCTGTGTTTAGCCCCTTGTGGGTAGTAAAGAAAAATATATCTTTATATATAAAAGTAAGGTTGTGTGTCTGTCTCCTACGATTTAGATTCCTAACTACTCCCACATTTTGCGGTGCAATGTAACCAAAACCGGGTATCTTATAGTCGTGATTCATATCGAGCCCTTCTGGGTATTAGCGCGCGTCTACGATGAGTCTACGATTTAAAAAAAAAATTACCATCATTTTTTTCCATTTTAATGCATTTTTTCGCTATTAAAAAAGGGAAGTAACTCTCTAGAAATGTCTACGATGAGTCAACGATTTAAAAAAAAATTTACCATAATTTTTTTCCATTTTTGATGCATTTTTTTACTATTTTTTGGCTATAACTCTCTAATAATGCTTATATACATACATTTCCCTTACAAACCCGAGCAACGCCGGGCGATACTGCTAGTCTCTCTCTCTATATATATATATGTGTGTGTGTGTGTGTGTGTGTGTGTGTTTTGTGTGTGTGTGTGTGTTTGTGTGTGTGTGTGTGTGTATGCGTGTGTACATATGTCTGCGACTGGAGAAGGTATGGTCACAGCATCCTAGTGGTTCGTTAAAAATCCAGCCTAACGATTATCGAATCAATCCCCAAACCACAAATCAGAATCACAGCGAAAGAAACATGAGTAGCAAAAAACTAAAATGGCTGCCATTTCGGTTGTTTAACATCGCAGCTACAATTTGACGCTTGAATCAATAAGTCAAATCAAATATTTTATGTAAAATGAAGGGAACAAGCAGCTGACTGCTGGACATTTTAGTAACGGGTCGATTGAAGCGAAGTACTTTTGTACGAGTATGTCAGTGGACGAAATTACCATGGATAGCTGTGAGAGTAGAAATAATAACCAAAGCGTTAAGAATAATGTGAAAGAAGTCATACGGCAGAAGGTAATGAAAGGCGGCGAGCTGGCAGAAACGTTAGCACGCCGGGCGAAATGCGTAGCTGTATTTCGTTCTGAGTTCAAATTCCGCCTAGGTCGACTTTGCCTTTCATCCTTTCGGGGTCGAGAAATTAAGTACCAGTTAAGCACTGGAGTCGATATAATCGACTTAATCCGTTTGTCTGTCCTTGTTTGTCCTCTCTGTGTGTATCCCCTTGTGGGCAGTAAAGAAATAGGTATTTCGTCTGTTGCTACGTTCTGAGTTCAAATTCCGCCGAGGTCGACTTTGCCTTTCATCCTTTCGGGGTCGATAAATTAAGTACCAGTTAAGCACTGGAGTCGATATAACCGACTTAATCCGTTTGTCTGTCCCCTCTGTGTGTAGCCCCTTGTGGGTAGTAAAGAAATAGGTACTTCGTCTGTTGCTACGTTCTGAGTTCAAATTCCGCCGAGGTGGACTTTGCCTTTCATCCTTTCGGGGTCGATAAAACAAGTATCAGTTACGCACTGGAGTCGATATAATCGACTTAATCCGTTTGTCGGTCCTTGTCTGTCCCCTCTATGTGTAGCCCCTTGTGGGCAGTAAAGAAATAGGTATTTCGTCTGTTGCTACGTTCTGAGTTCAAATTCCGCCGAGGTGGACTTTGCCTTTTATCCTTTCGGGGTCGATTAAATAAGTACCAGTTAAGCACTGGAGTCGATATAATCGACTTAATCCGTTTGTCTGTCCTTGTTTGTCCCCTCTGTGTGTATCCCCTTGTGGGCAGTAAAGAAATAAGAAGGCAATGAAAGCAAATTTCACCAGGAGTGGCTGTGTGGTAAGTGGCTTGCTAACCAACCAGATGGTTCCGGGTTCAGTCCCACTGCGTGGCAT
>NW_021834407.1:15000-17500 GCF_006345805.1 Octopus sinensis
GATACGGTAGACGGAAACGGAAAGAAGCATATGTATGTATGTATGTATGTATGTATGTATGTATGTATGTATGTATGTATGTATGTATGTATGTATATATATATATGTATGTATGTACGTGTGTGTATGTGCGTGTTTGTCTCCCCCCACCCAACATCACTTGACAACTAATGTTGTTGTGTTTACGTCTCCGTAACATTAGCGGTTCGGCAAAAGAAACCGACAGAATACGTATGAGGCTTACAATAAATAATTTCTGGGGGTTAATTCGTTCGATTAAATGCGGTTCTCCAGCATGGCCGCAGTTAAAATGACATCTCTGTCGTATGGCTTTATTTCCACACGCCAGCTTAATTTAATTCGCTCTTAGTCGAAAGACACATGTTGTTATGTCCTGTTATTATTATTTTTATTGTATTTGTGTAACATTCTCCGTTTTTTTTCGTCCTTGTTTTCGTATACATTTGCTACTTTCTTCCAAAGAATCTAATGCTCTTAGCTTAGTTTTTCCTTGGGGCTGGCCAGATTGGAGCAATCTCGAGTATCAACAGCCGAAATTACGGCCAAGGTCAAAGAGAACTGCTTGACGGAGGCGAAGAAGCTCTTGAACAAGCTGAAGTATTCTCTTGAGCCAGAGATGATCTGGTTCTTCTCAGATGACAAGAAAGTGTGCCAGGACGCATTGCACCACGAACCAAAGGGTTTCTTGTCTACAACCGATGTGATGTCCAACGTATCATGAAAACCAAGTTCCCCAAATTAGGATAGACTTTGGGATCATTCCCAGTGTGGTTGACGTCATGCCGCCCCACATCTTTGAACAAGGCCTTAAGCCCAATTCAAGTAGCTATGTGAAGCTGCTAGAGACTGCGGTGAAACTCTGGTTGAAGAAAGTTGCTGCCAAGGGGCGCTGTGTGGCAGCAGGATTCTGCTTCCCGCCATATCTCCGGAAAGTGTCAGCTTTCTGGCTTCCTAATTCCCTCAATTGTAATCCCATGGGTTACTATGCGCGGGGAACGTTTGAGTTAGATACCGACAGCTCTGCTTGCAACATGAGGGTCGAGTGAGAGAAAGGTGGGGCGAAAGAGTACAACAAGGGTCGCCACCCCCCCTGCCGGAGACTCGTGGCGTTTTTAGGTGTTTTCGCTCAATAAACACACACAACGTCCGATCCGGGAATCGAAACCGCGATCCTATGACCGCGAGTCCGCTGCCCTAACCACTGGGCCATTGCGCCCCCAAACACACACACACACTCACACACACCCACACATATATATCCACACTCAAGTATTGTACACACACACACACACATATACACGTGAGTGTATATGTTTGTATGACTACATCTAATGCCTGTGTATGTGTATATGATGTGCTTGCGTTGACTGGTGTATAAGAGAGTCTGAATAAAAGCAAGTTCTATATGTCTATATATACATGTGTGTATTTGCACATGTATGTATGTATAAACATGTGTATATAACATGCAGCATCAATAAAGCCGTTGTTTTGTGAAAGAGTTATTACAGCCTGTTCTCAGCGTGTTGTCATTAGAGGGGGAGACGGGTGTTGTTACTCGGTAAATAAATTTAGCAAATACATAACAGTGAACAGACCGGGAACACACCACGCAGGCATGTATATGTTGTGTCTGCATATTCATACGTCCACATATAGAAAAGCATATGTACACACTAGTATGGAAACGTAAAAAATAACAAGAGAATAACATGAATGATAAAATATATATAAAATGATATATTAGGGTGACGCCCAAAGAATAAGTAATTTCTTTAACGTTTCGGAAGAAAACCATTCACCAAAATGATGAACCATACTCTTTTTCTCTCTTGCTCTCTTTCTCTGTTGCTCTCTTTCTCTGTTGCTCTCTTTCTCTCTCTCTCTGTTGCTCTCTATCTCTGTTTTTCTCTCTGTTGTTTTCTCTCTCTCTCACTGTTGTTCTCTCTCTCTCTCTCTCTCACTGTTGTTCTCTCTCTCTCTCTCTGTTGTTCTGTCTTATTTTGTTTGTTTGTTTGTTTCTTTCTTTCTCTCTCTCTCTCTCTCTCTCTCTTGCTCCCCCTCTCTCTCTATTTTATCTTTTCTTTCTGAAGATAGTCCAAAACCCGCAACGTCAAGAATCTCCTTACTAGTTCGAGTACTCCTCTCAAGGTTTAAACTAGTGCTGTATTCGTCGTACCAGTCGTGCACTGGGGTCTATGTATCCAACTTGCTCCTCCACCCAAAATTGCTGGCCTTGTGCCAAAATTTAAAACAATTATTATTATTGTTGTTTCTTATTTTAATGATAGCGATGGTGGTGGTAGTGATGATGATGATGATGATGATGATGATGATGATAATGTCAATGATGATGATGATAACGATGTAGTTACCATTTAATTCCAGATCCGTACAGAGCAAGCAGTGTTAAGCACAAATGCTAAATCATTCTGTTCACCTCCATCATTTATAGTCTTTTGTTTTACGTTATAAAATG
>NW_021834407.1:20000-42500 GCF_006345805.1 Octopus sinensis
CATACATACATACACACAAACAAACATATTATATATATATATATATATATTATATATATGTATATACATATATATACATATATAATATATATATATATATGTATATATATATGTATATATATATAATATATATATATATATATTATATATATATATATATAGATATATAATACACATATATATATATATATACACACGACGGGCTTTTTTCAGTTCCGTCTACCAAATCCACTCACAAGGCTTTGATCGGCCCGAGGCTATAGTAGAAGACACTTGCCTAAGGTGCCACGCAGTGGGACTGAAACTGGAACCATGTGGTTGGTAAGCAAACTACTTACTACACACCCACTCCTACGCCTTATAAACTAAAACTCGTAAACACAGGATTTCGTAAAACGGGTCCTCGTAAAGTGATGTATTACAGTAGCTGTCAAGTGCTGGGGGGGGGGCGATGTAATCGACTTACAGGCTTCTATGAAATTGCTGGCCTTGTACCAGAGTTTGAAACCAATGACAATAGCGATAACAATAACCGCATTCAACACGTAAAATAAACAAAAGAAACAGCAACGATATCAATTTATTGCAAACACATAAATCAACAAATCTGGAGTGGTGGTGGAGGTGGTGGAGGTCACGGCGGATTATGTGAATAACAACAACAACAGTAATGGCGACGCAAACAGCAGTCATAGATAAGCATTCTTAACAGCATTAATAACAACAATGTCGGTAATACAAATTTACATTTTTGGATACGTGTTTGTGTACTGTTAAAAAAATATCCTCCACCTTGATTTCCAGTTCATTTTGTCTGTCTGTCTGTCTGTCTGTCTATGTATGTATGTATGTATGTATGTATCTATCTATCTATCTATCTAACTAACTATCTATCGTGCCGGGCCGGACCATCCATGACAACCTCCACCTGATGCGCTACATCATAGACAGGGTAGTTAACGAACCTGGCATGGGTGGGGCGCTGATCAATTTGGATCAATCGAAAGCTTTCGATAGGGTAGACAATCGATACTTGGAAGCGGTCCTCAGAGCGGCAGGCTTCGGTCCCGTCTTCCGCGGCTGGATAGCCGCTTTGTACAGAGGCATCCGTTCGGTAATTCCGCGTGAATGACATCTATCGAGACCCTTCGACATCGCACGTTCGGTCCGTCAGGGAGCCCCTCTCGTCGCTTCTATACGTATTGACTCTCGAGCCATTATTGCGGAAGCTGGCAACTTTGAGGGGCATCCCGCGAGAACTGGGATGCGGGCCGAGCGTTCTGCCATACGCGGACGACGTCCCCGTCATAGTGTCTAGCAACGAGCACATCGAGCAGGTCGGCGAGACACTGAAAAACTACGAAGCGGTGACAGGAGCGAAAATCAACGCGGAAAAGTCAGTGGGCTTGCGACTAGGCACCTGGAGAACAAGCCCTGCCGTCCACCAGCGCCTCCGTCGTGGGACGCTGGACCGACGGCCGGTTGAGTTGCTCGGGGTCTGGTTTGGTCCTGGACCTCCAAGTGGAGAAGAACTGGAACGAGATAACGAGTAGGGTGGTCACTCTCGCCCGGCAATGGGCCGAGAGGAAACTGTCCCTAAAAGGTCGGGCGGAGGTTGCGAACACGTACATCGCGTCCGTCATCTACTACCGCCTGACCGTCGTACCTTGTCCCGACCCTACCATCACCAAACTACAACGCATTCTCTTTCGCTTCTTGTGGAAAGGATGCGTCCCGATGGTCAGGCGATCCATTGCTGTCAACACCCGTTAAAGGGGGCTGGGCATGCCGTGGTTGATGATGCGCAGACACGCGCTGAGACTGCGACATCTCTGGCTCTATGTAGACGACGGTGAACAGGTGTGGTCGCCGTTTGTGAGGCACGCTTTCCCGCAGCTCGTCTCCATGACCGAACTGCAGTCGTGGATCAAAAACGAGGCCGAGGAAGGGCGATTGGCACCGCGATGTCGCGTTGCTCTCAAGCAACTCTGCCGTCCCGGGTCGACCTTGAGTGACTTCAACACAACCAAAGCAGTCTATAGGGGATTAGTGGAGGGGAGGTACGACAACGAGCTCGGGGCGAACCTGGACGTCGACGAGGAGTACCTGACCCGCCTGTTCAGGACGACTTTCGGGCCAGGGCCCATGGACAACTTCCAGAGATCCCTGGCCTGGCAGTGCTACCGAGAAGCGCTACCCGTTCGGGATAAGCTCTACAGACACGGCTCGAGAAACACGGGGCCGACCTGCCCAAGATGCGGTCAGAGCGACGAAACCGTTCTGCACGCACTCGTGCAGTGTCCAACAATTTCCGACCTGTGGGCTTATGTCGAACGACTGCTGTCACGTGTGGGACGAGTCGGTTTATCAGCCGAGTCTATCGTCAACATCGTCCCGCCTCCTTCCTTCAAACGGGAAGGAAGAGCTATTTTCATCCTCCTTGTGGCTATGGCGAAAGAATGTATCTGGTGGACGCGTCTGAAAGGATTGGAGACAAACACTTTCCTCTCTGGTCAATCTCTCATCAACTTCTTCAAGTACCACTTGAAAAGAAAGTGAGAGTGAGAGGCATTTTTGTCTAGCGAATGTTTTAAAAAAGATGGGTGAATGTAGCAAGGATGGCACGTATGAATGACCGAAGCCACCTTGAGCAGAATCCTATGAACCCAGAAATTGAAAACAGAGGGTTACCCACTTGCAAACAAATGTGGTACATATAACCATATTGACCAAGGTTACGTGGTCTTTTTCGTAGGCTTTTCTTCCCACGGATAAACCTTACTTGCTTTCCCCTTTACACCATATATCATAACACTGTGATACACGATCCCTATTGATCGTTCTTTTTTTTCCTCTTCCCCTTTTTTTCCCTTTTTTCTTCTTTTTCATTTCTCTTTCTTTTGTTCCTTTTCCTTTTCTTTTTTTTTTCTTTTATTCTTTTTATTTTATTCAATTTTTTTTTTGTTTTTTTTTGTTTTTGTTTTTTTCCCCCTTTTACGATCCCTCTTGATCGAAAACCTACGCCACCCCTTTTTTTTCTTTTGTTTTTTGTTCTCTTCATCCCCAAAAGAAAAGCTCTACCTTGTAACTTGTCCCATCTGTGTGCAGCCCTGTGTGGCCAATAAAGAAACTTATCTATCTATCTATCTATCTATCTATCTATCTATCTATCTACCTACCTCCTATCTATCTATACTATCTATTCATCTATCTATCTATCTATCTATCTATCTTCTATCTATCTATCTATCTATCTATCTTTCTATCTATCTATTTTGGCTATGGCGAAAGAATGTATCTGGTGAACGCGTCTGAAAGGATTGGAGACAAACACTTTCCTCTCTGGTCAATCTCTCACCAACTTCTTCAAGTATCACTTGAAAAGGAAAGTGAGAGTAGAGAGGTAAGTTTTGTCTAGCGAGTGTTTTAAAAAAATATGGGTGAATGTAGCAAGGATGGCACGTATGAATGACGAAGCCACTTTGAGCATAATCCTATGAACCCGGAAAAAATTAAAACAGAGAGTTACTTACTTGTAAATAAATGTGTTAACATGTGACATTATTGACCGAGGTTACCGTGGTCTTTTCCGTTGGCTTTTCTTTCCACTGATAAACCTTATCTGCTTAAATGTTTCTTTATTAGCCACACAGGGTTGAACACAGACGGGACAAATTACAAAATAGAGCTTTACCTTTTGGGGAGAAAAAAAAGTGAGGTAGGTTTTTGATAAAAAGGGATCGTAAAAAGGAATGAAAACAAAAGAAAAAAAACGGCGTGCTAACGTTTCTGCAAGCTCACCGCCTTTAGTGGTAGTAGTAATATTAACAATGATAATGGCGTCGGTGGTGGTGTAGGTTGTACAGGTGGTAGTAGTATCCTTGTAGATACTGTAAATGGTGGCGGTAATAGTAGGGTGGTGGTGGCGGGTGTGGTGATGTGTTGGTGGTGATTATGTTGAGCGTGTAGGGCAAATGATAGTGTTGGTAGTGAAGATAGCCGTGGTGGCGATGGTGGTATCGGTAGTGGTGATGGTGGTGGTTGTGCTTGTGGCGGAGATAGCGGCAGTGTTTCTTGTTATGGTGGTTGTACTGGATGAACCAGTAAGCGCTGGATTAGCCATTAAGTAAAATAAGCACGTGCTTAGGGTATCAAGTGAAGTGGGGTCACCACAACAGAAATGGTAAATGGTTCACAGTACCAAAGGAAATCACTTTCAACTTGCTAAAATGATATTTGAAGTGGTTTGTATGATTGGAATTATAATTTCGAAGTGTCCGTTGTGCCATAGTCAGGATCTAATCGCAAACTTTGCAATTTCCTCTTTTACTTGTTTTAGTCATTTGATTGTGGCCATGCTGGAGTACCGCCTTTAGTCGAGCACATCGACCCGAAGACTTATTCTTTGTAAGCCTTGTACTTATTCTATCGGTCGCTCTTTTGCCGAACTGCTAATTTACGGGGATGTAAACACACATACCAACATCGGTTATCAAGCGATTTGGGGGGGGGGGGGGGCAAACGTAGACAAACAAACATATACGCACACAGACATATATTATATATATATACATATTATATATATTATATATATATGTGTGTGTGTGTGGTGTATATATATATATATATATATATATATATATATACACATATATACGACGGGCTTCTTTCAGTTTCTGTTACCAAATCCACTCAGAAGGCTTTGATTGACCTGAAGCTATAGTGGAAGACACTTGCCCAAGGTGCCATGCAGTGGGACTGAACCCGGAACCATGTAGTTCGTAAGCTACTTATCACAGCTACTCGTACACCTAAAAAAAGGAAAACTTTTGAAATATGAATTAAGTAGAATATACCAAAATGAATGTTATTTTCCTTCCTACTTTCACTTTTGTTTCATTTTGAAAAATAAAATTTCTTTTAAGCTTTATTATTGCATATATTTTGAACTACTAATATATGGGGGTACCAAAACCGCTTAAGTACTTAGGGCCTAATACCTTGCAATTAAAAGAAAATGTATGAGAAAGCTTTTCAGATATGAATAAGGTGAAAATATACAGAAATAAACATTATTTTCCATCTTATCTTCAGTTTTTTTCTTTTATTATTTTACCTGTTTCAGTTAGTTGACTGCGGCCATGCTGGAGCACTACTTTTTAGTCGAAATAAACGACACCAGGACTTATGTTTGTAAGCCTAGTTCTTATTCTACCGGTCTGTTTTGAGAACTGTTAAGTTACGGGGACGTAAACACACCAGCATCGGTTGTCAAGTGAGGGTGGGGAACAGACAGACAGACAAACAGACACACACACACACAACAGAAAATGGAGATAATATTCATGATCAACAAATTCATTCGCATCAATTATCATTTATTAATAATTTACAAAAAGACTGCATCCCGTCTAACAGCTGTTTCTGCAGCCAATGTTCTTTGGAATTACTATTATGATGTTAAGAGAATATTTATCACTGTTTGTAATAAAACTGATTCGAATCATAGAGTTTCATCAGAGGGGAAAATAATAAATAAAAAGAAGAGACAAATATTCTCTTAACATCATAATGGCAATTCCAAAGAACATTGGCGGCAGAAACAGCTGTTAGATGAGATGCAGTATTTTTGTAAATTATTAATAAATGATAATTGATGCAAATCAATTGTTGGTCATCAAAGGTGTTTTCTTTAAATTTTGATTCTTGATGGACTACTGTTTATCTTTGTGTTTACCTATAATCTAGGGGCATAATTTGTTTGCCCATGTTTAAATATAGGTAATAATATACTGGTAGTATTTTGGATACTTTTACCCGTTAGACAGTTATTTTAACCTCTAACTCAACTAACCTTATATATATATATATATATATATATAAGGCGCAGGAGTGGCTGTGTAGGAAGTAGCTTGCTTACCAACCACATAATTCCGTGTTCAGTCCCACTGCGTCGCCCCATGGGTAAGTGTCTTCTACTATAGCCTCGGGCCGACCAAAGCCTTGTGAGTGGAGTTGGTAGACGAAAATTGAAAGAAGCCCGTTGTATACATGTATATTGCAATTTTTGAAAGAAGCCCGTCGTATACATGTATATTGCAATTTTTTTCCCTCTGTCCTCCCACCTAGGGATCTTTCTTTCTCCTATGTTTCCGACGAAGAGCTCCGCTCGAAACGTCATACCCTCCTTCTTCCCTTCTTTCCTGAGCGCCCAATAATACTTATTTGTTCCACATCCTCGCGTTGTTGTCTTTTTGTTTTCTTGTTTGGATTAACTTTATATATATATATATATATATATATATATGGGTGTGCGTGTTCGTGTGTCTGTGTTTTTCCTCCAAACATCGCTTGACAACCGATGTTGTTCGGCAAAATAGACCGATAGAATAAGTACTAGGCTTCCAAAGAATAAGTCCTGGGGTCGATTTGTTCGACTAAAGGCGGTGCTCCAGCATGGCCACAGTCAAATGACTGAAACAAGTAAAAGAGTAAACGGTAAAGAATTGAAAAATTGACTGTTTTGTAAATACGAGTGTACGAGCCTGTGGGCGCAATGAAATGGGCTCGCTGGCGCAATTGCGCCCGCAGACGGAGGTTTCTCCACCCCTGTCTTAAATCATGGCTACGTTCAACAGTTGTCTAGGGACCCAACGGAATCTAGAGACCCGTTGCTAATCTTATGTAAGCAGCGTTTGTGTATGTACTGCGGTGTGTGTGTATGCGGGGAGATAGCCCCCACCACCACGACCATTGCACTGTTTTACCGGGGAAGGGGTAGGGGCAACAATGCTGTTAAAAAGGAACTGGTTGTTGTTGCTGCTATTGTTGTTGGTGAAGTAGATGGTTGCGTCGATGGCAGTGGCGATCTTGATGGTGTCGGTGTTGGCGCTGTGGTCGGTGGTGGTGTTGGAGTTCGTGTTGGCGGGGGGAGGGTGGGATGTTAGCCATTGTAGTCGTGTTGGTAATCGTATTGTCGTTATTGGTGGTTGTGTTACGAGTTTTGTGGTGTTGACGGTGGAGAGAGTCGTAGTAATAGTAGTAGTAGTGGTGGTAGTGGAGGTAGATATACTGGTGGTGGTGGTTGTGGTGGTAGTCTTAATAGTAGAAGTAGTAGTAGTAGCAGCAGCAGCAGTGGTGCTGGAGAGGTGGTGGTAGTGGTGGTAGTAGTACTAGTGGTAGTAGTAGTAGTAGTAGTAGTAGTAGTAGTAGCAGCAGCAGCAGTAGTGGTGGTGGTAGTGGTGGTAGTGGTGGTGGTAGGGGTGCTGGTGGTGGTGGTGGTACTGGTGCTGGTGGTAGTAATAATTGTAGAAGTGGTGGTGGTGGTTGTGGTAGTACTGGTGGTAGTGCTGATGGTGGTGGTGGTTGTAGTGGTGGTAGATGTAGTAGTAGTGGTGGCAGTTGTGGTGGTTCCTTTTTATACTGGTGCTGGCGGTAGTATTAGCGGTTGTAACAGTCGAGGTAGTGGTAGTCACGGCGATGGTGGTCGTTGCTGTTGTGATGGTGGTGGCGGTGGTAGTTGTAAGTGTTGGTGGCGGCGGCGGCGATGGTGGTGCAGCGGAACTTTGTAACAGAAGCCGAAACCCCAAGAGGGAACGGAAGCGGGTGAGGAGCAGGCAAGCAGGCAGGCAGGCAGGCAGGCAGGCGGACGGGTAAGGCAGGGTGCGTGGGTGGGGCGGGTGGGGGTAGGGAGGGTGCGTGTGTGTGTGATTCTTGTGCGGGGGTGGTTGGCTGTCAAAGAAACGGGGTCCCGGGTGGAGGACGGGTAGCAGGGAGATATTTGTCAACCTACTTGTCAAACGGAGACGACAGTAAAACGTGATGTAGGAAGTGTAGCGGGGGTGGTGGTGGAGGGTGGAGAGGAACGGAAGTGTGGTGGGTCGCTGGTGGAGGGTGGGGGTGGAACGAGGGAGGTGGGTTGTGATGGTGATGGTGATGGTGAAGGTGGTGGCTGCATTGTTGTTGTTGCTGGTAGTGATTGTGGGGTAATAGTTTTGGTTACAACACGAGCAGTGGTGGTAGTGGCGGTGGCAGTGCTGGTTATTGTGCTAGTATTAACAGTGGTGGTGGTAGTAACAGTTGCAGTACTAGTATAACAATGGTGGTGGTAACGGTGGTAGTGGTGGTAGTGGTAGTGATGTGGTAGTGGTTGTAGTGGTGGTGGCAGTAGTGGTTGTAATGGGAGTATAGTAGTGATGATGGCGGTGGTTGTAGTGGTGGTAGTAGTGATGGCTACAGTGTTAGTATAACCGTGGCGGTGGTGGTGATGGTTGTGGCGGTGGCGGTGGTACTGGTGGTAGTGGCGTTGGTAATAGTAGTGATGGAGTGGAAGCAGTGGTAGAGGTAGAAGTAATGGTGGTAGTGATGAGTGATGGTAGTGGTGGTGATAGTGGTGGTGGTGGTGGTGGTGGTAGTAGTGAATAGTAATAGGAGCAACGGTGCTAGTATTACTAGTGGTAAAAGAGGTGGTGGTGGTAGTAATAGTAGTAGTAGTAGTAGTAGTAGTAGTAGTAGTAGTAATAGTAGCAGTGGTGGTGGTTGTAGTAGTAGTAGTAGTAGTAGTAGTAGTAGTAGTAGTAGTAGTAGTAGTATTAGTAGTAGTAGTAGTGTAGTAGTAGTAGTAGGTGGTGATTATCGTTCTTGTAGGCCCCGAATCAGCATTTCCAATAAAAGGCTTTCCAGCTATGACCACCCTGTATTATTTTTAGTGATAAAGAGTAATTAGGACCACAACATCTAAAGTATCTTTTTTCTTATATAAGACAGGAGGTGCGTAATTTGAGGGAGATTTGATTGCTATTTCTAGCAGATCAAATGACCGTGTACAGGCTCATTCGTTGGCACGCGGACTCTTGCGGTGGCGACAGCGTTGTTGGGGTAGTAGTGCATGTAGTAGCAGCAGCAGCAACATTAGTAGTAGTATTAGTAGTAACAGGAGTAGTAGCAGCAGTTGTAGTAGTAGCAGCAGCAGTTGTAGTAGTAGTAGTAGTAAGTAGTAGTAGTAGTAGTAGTAGTAGTAGTAGTAGTAGTCGTAGTAGTAGTAGTAGTAGTAGTAGTAGTAGTAGTAGTAGTAGTAGTAGTAGTAGTAGTAGTAGCAGAAGCAGTAGTAGTAGCAGTAGTAGTAGTAGTAGTAGTAGTAGTAGTAGAAGTGGTGGTGGTGACGGTTAGATTAGTTCTCTTGCGCTTATTAATGATTAGAGCACGTTGGTATGGCGGTTGTACTGGTGGTGACGTTTGGCTGCAGGTGTAAAATTTCTACATACATGCATAATCACACACACACACACATACACACATACACACACAGACACAAGCGCGCACATACGCATATACATAGACATACTCACTCACACACATACATAAACAATCACATACATTCACGCATGTATATTAGACTAAGTACGCCAACAGACACAAAATGGTCTCTATGTGTGTGTGTGTGTGTGTGTGTGTGTGTGTACGTACGTAGGAACAAACATTCATACTTACGAGATGATTGCCTCATCTTCTCAGAGGACAGCAGTCTCACATTTAGTGAGATATCTGTGCATCGATGGATTTAAGTGGCAAAAGCTTGTACAACACGTTTTCACTCACTCGGTTGTCTTAATAGGTTCCACGCAACCTCAAAACAGCCGGACTAGCATTACTCAAACAACGATCAGCAACCCCCCACCATAAAAAAAAAGACACATAGGCATATTTCCCGAAGACATGAAGACAGTAATATCGAACTGAAGCGGTGCCTCTCTTGGATTCGTGACTGCTGCATCATCGCTATTTCGATGTCAATGCATTTGCAATCCAAGAATAGGAGATTGCTACTAAATACAATGAGAAACGAAAATAAAAACAAAAACATAAACATAGAAACGAACATTTTTTTCGGACAACGAAAAAAAAAATGGAGTCATACAACATAAAGAATATTCGCCTTCTTCAGTTGTACATGTTTCAACTACTCAACGTTCGAAGGCAAGGACAAGACGCGACTTCGTTGAAACAATCCTTCACGCAAAGCAAATTAAATAGAATTTGTGATTTTTTGCGGAGGGTGAAAATGGTAGCAAGAACAGGACAGTGAGAACAAAACAGTAAAAAAAAAAAAAAAAAAAGTAGAAAGAGTAAAAGACAGAACAATGAGAACAATACAGTAAAAACAAACGATGAGGGTTGTTAAGCCAACACGATGTAAAACCTTGTCGTCCATTTGATGTCGTTGTTTGAGATTTGATTGCAACTCGTATGCAATAAAGCAAAACCAATCAACATCAATGATAATGATGATACTACTACTCTACTACTACTACTACTACTACTACTACTACTACTACTACTACTACTACTACTAATAATAATAATAATAATGCCCTGACGCAGTACCAGACAGTGGCTCTCATGGCTTCTGATCTTAACTGATTGGAAGTGTTATCATGTACATTGTTTTGTCTTGGTATAAAAGATGGGCTACAGCAAATATTCTGCTCAATACCACAGATTTGCTTGTCAGTTGTTTGACCTTAACCAGTTGACTATGTCCCTTAGTAGCTGATGATATGTGCATCTCTGATCACAGGCAGAAGTAGTGGGGAAGCATCATAGCCGTGCGTTGAAAGGAATTCTTAGAGGTTTGGATAATTCACCTTTGGAAACATGGGTGTTTCGTTCAACATCCTTAAATGATCCTTATTCAAGGACCTTTTGAGCGGGATGGGCTACTCGACCCGAAGAAAATTCTAACTTGGTCCCACCTGCAAGCTCATCCGCTGCTCATCTTGATATGAGATCACAATGTCGCGCACACATGGTTGTGATGCATGTGCCTGGTGTCCCCTTATCAGACGGGTAGTCATGATGGGTATACTGGGCTTCGTATATTTTACTCCAGTGTCACTTTGATGGCATGCACTGCTCTCTCACTCAATAATAATAATAATAATGAGTAGCTTGCTTACCAGCCACATTGTTCCGGGTTCAGTCCCACTGCGTGGCACCTTGGGCCAGTGTCTTCAACTATAACCTCCGGCCGACCAAGGCCTTGTGAGTGGATTTGGTAGACAGAAACTGAAAGAAGCCCGTCGACGCTGGTGTGTTTATCAGACGGGTAGTCATGATGGGTATACTGGTCTTCGTATATTTTACCCCAGTGTCACTTTGATGACATGCACTGCTCTCTCACTCAATACTACTACTACTACTACTACTACTACTACTACTACTACTCCTCCTACTACTACTACTACTACTACTCCTACTCCTACTACTACTACTACTACTACTACTACTACTACTACTACTACTACTACTAATAATAATAATAATAATAATAATAATAATGATCCTTTCTACTATAGGCACAAAGCTTAAAATTTTGGGACGTGGGAGGAGGTGTAGTCGATTATACTAAACTGGTACTTATTTTATCGATCCCAAAAGGATGAAAGGCAAAGTCGACTTCGACGGCATTTGAAGTCAGAACATAAAGACGGACGAAATATCGCCAAGCACTTAACCCGACGTGATAACGATTCTGCTAGCTCAAAAAGATTCTGAAAGTGCAAATATATACCTAGCCTGGAGTTAAACAACAAAGACAACAACAACAACAACAACAATTGCAGCAGAAGCAACAGCAGCAATTGATCATTCAACCAATTGACAATAAAACCTGTAATTATGCAACATCTGTTGTTTAGCCTCAGGTAAATCCTGATCGAGTAAAACTTCAATCCAAAGAATTCCAGCTGTGACCAACCTGCCTTTGTATAAGCATGAATTTGAAGATTTGGCTGTTATTTCTAGCACGCTCAATATCCATTTATAGGCCCCCTGTCGTTGGTTCGTAAATACCTGCTGTTGAATGTGCTTCTGTGGTTTCTGTTTTAGTTGCTCCAGTCATTGAACTGCGGCCATGCTGGGGCACCACCTTGAAGGGCTTTAATCGACCAATTTCACTTCCTGTACTTATGAAGCCTTTTGAAGACTGATACTTAACCTATCATTCTTCTTTGTCAAATCACTATGGTTACTTGGACGCAAACAAACCAACGTCGGTCGTCCAACGGTGGCAAGGCGTGTGACAAACACAGACACAGATAAACATATAAACATACACAGATAAACATATCCACACACACATATGTATACACACGCATACACATTCTTTTATTTTTTTGTAAGCCTGGTACTTATTCTATCGGTCTCTTTTGCCGAACCGCTAGGTGGCTGGGACGTAACCACACCAACATCGTTTGTCAAGCGATGCTGTGGGGACAAACACAGACACACACACATACACATACACACACACACATATATATATATACGACGGGCTTCTTTCAGTTTCTATCTACCAAATCCACTCACATGGTTTTGGTCGGTCCGAGGCTACAGTAGAAGGCACTTGCCCAAGGTGCCCCACAATGGGACTGAACCTGGAACCATGGTAAGCAAGCTACTTACCATACAACCACTCCTGCACCTATACATAAACACACATACACATACACATAAACACACACACACAAACGCACGCACGATCCCCTTCATATATTTACTTACAAGACAAGGCATTGGTCGGCTAAGGGTTACAGCAGAAGACACTTGCATAAAGTGCCGCGCTGTGGAACTGAACACGAAGCCATCTGATTGCAAAGACAGTTTCTCTAACCACACAACCGTGCCTGCGCCTGCGCAAAATTATTGAGAAACACACATCGCTAATAGGCCTCCAATGATGTCATTTGAAAAGTTTCATTTAAAGACATAAAACAGGCTTTACTATTTCCTTATTTCTTTACTGCCCACAAGGGGCTAACCGTAGAGGGGACAAACAAGGACAGACAAAGGGATTAGGTTGATTACATCGACCCCAGTGCGTAACTGGTACTTATTTTATACGGACACCGAAAGGATGAAAGGCGCCGGAATTTGAAAGGCTTTATTATTTCCATGATCCAAAATAGGAGGCATCTCGAGTCGACTGACCTGCTGCTACTACTACTACTACTACTACTACTACTACTACTACTACTGCTACTACTGCTGCTACTACTACTACTACTACTACTGCTGCTGCTGCTGCTGCTGCTGCTGCTACTGCTACTACAGACACACATCCGCACGCACACACACACACACATACACACAAACATGCCAGCACACAAACACACACACAAACGCACAATACATACATACAAACGCATACATACAGACATGTACACACATACACACGTGCGTCCACTCGCTCACATGCACACACGCAGACGCACAAACTCTCACACACACACGCACACACATACACACGCACACGTATGTATACACACACACATTATTTATTGCTGTCGTTGAAATCGTCTTTAATTTAGATGACAGTTGTCTCAAGTACAGCACCAGTCCTTTACCTGAAACGAAAGAATATGAAGGGGTGGTGGAGAGAGAGAGGGAGAGAGAGAGGGAGAGAGGGAGCGCGAGAGAGAGAGTGAGTGAGAGAGAGAGAGCAGAGAGAGTGAGAGAGAGGAAGAGAGAGAGAAAGAGAGAGAGGAATCGAAAGAGAAACAGACAGAGGGATAGATAGATAGACAGATAGATAGATAGATGATAGATGGATAGATAGATAGATAGATAGATAGATACATAGATAGATAGATAGATAGATAGATAGATAGAAAGACAGATAAATAGAGAGATAGATAGACAGATAGATAGATAGATACACAGGTAGAGAGAGAGTGACAAAGCGATGAATAGATTGATAGATAGACAGATAGAGACAGATAGACAAATACATAGCTAGATATATAGATTGAGAGACAGAGAAAGAGAGAGGGAGAAAGAGAGAGAGGGAAAAAGAGAGAGAGAGAGGGGGAGAAAGAGAGAGAGAGGGAGAAAGAGAGAGAGAGAGAGGGAGAAAGAGAGAGAGGTAGAAAGAGAGAGAGGGAGAAAAAGAGAAACAGACAGAGAGTAGATAGATAGACAGATTGACAGGTAGAGAGAGAGAAAGAGAGACAGGCAGATAGACGGATTGCTAGATAGATAGAGACAAACAGAAAGACAGATTGATAGATAGATAGATAGAGAGAGAGAGACGCTGTGAAACAGGTCTCTCAGTAGATTTGTATGTCGTTTGAAACTATCAGATACGTAAATCGCAAATCGCATTAGAAATCAAGTGTTATAGACACACTTCGAATGAACTGGGACTGATTTTCTTAGAATAATACCTAAGTATATAAATAAACAAACAACCAAATAGAAAGCAATTGCTGCCCTAACCACTGGGCCATTGCGCCTCCACTATTGATCATAGATTTATATAATACAGTAATACCTCGCAGTACGAGTTTAGTTCGTTCCGTGACAGAGCTCGTCTTATGGTTTACTCGTTTTACAAATCAAGTTTTCCCATTGAAATTAACTAAAATATAATTAATCCGTTCCAGTCCCACAAAACCACCCCAAAATGATTTCTTTTTTATGGGTTTTAAAACAGAAAATCTTTAGTTACAAGTAAAATGGCAATTACAAAAAAGAGAATGCAAAACAAATACGTAAACTGGTTTTATTAATAGAATTCTTTTCTACTCTAGGCACAAGGCCCAAAATGTTTGGGGCGGGGCCAGTCGATTAGATCGAACCTAGTACGCAACTTGTACTTAATTTATCGACCTCGAAAGGATGAAAGGCAAAGTCGACCTCGGCAGAATTTGAACTCAACAGACATATTTATATAAACAGTAGTCTTTCAATTTCCCTCTACTAAATCCACTTACAGGGTTTTTATCGGCCCGGGACTATAGTGTGCTGTGTGGTGGGACTGAACCCAAGACTTCACGGTTGGTAAGCAAGCTTTTTAACTACACGGCCACGCCTGCGCCAACAAAATATGTCAGACCCAAGAAATTATTGTCACCATATCTAGAACTTACAGGACCGGTTTCCCTGGCATATAAGTCCCCGAGATCACAACATTTCCCTTGAGCGGGACATCTCCAATCCACAGCTGAGGGAACCGAAGCAAGATAAAATAAAGCGTTTTTCTCAAGAACAACGCAGCATCCAGCCCGGAACCGAAACCACAATCTTGCAATCATGAGTGCAGCACCCAAACTACTAAGCCACTTGTATAAATAACGTATTTCTTAACCGCCCACAAGGGCTAAACACAGAGGAGACAAACAAGGACAGACAAACGGACTAGGTCGATTATATCGACCTCAGTGAGTAACTGGTACTTAATTTATCGACCCCAAAAGGATGAAAGGCAAAGTCGAGCTCGGCGGAATTTGAACTCAGAACGTAACGGCAGACGAAATACCGCTAAGCATTTCGCCCGGCGTGCTAACGATTCTGCCAGCTCGCCGCCTTCCACTTGTATAAATAACTACACCCGCTAATCTCTCTTGCCCAGCATGTATCAATTAATCACGATCTCTGCGTAGTTTTAATCCTTACATTTATCTTTATGACCCCAAAGAATTTCCTTTTATTTATGATATATTTTTAAAATGCACAAATCAGCTGACCTTATTTCAAATCATTTGATTAAATTCCAGCTCAGCTAAGTTATTTTTTTCTTTTTTAGGATTTAATCAAAGGTGTAACTGCAACGGTCGTGAGGACCCTTCTTAGGGTCTCTGTAACTAGTGGAAGAAAGGGAGAGATTTATTATATCTCTCTCTATATAAACGGCAGTTTGTCTGTGCGTGTTTCTGTGTGTCTGTTTTCTCGTACCTCACCTGACCACGGCTTTCAACCGATTCTGATGAAACTTGACACACACATAGCCCAATGTCATAATTCAAAACTAACGCAGCGAAAATTTTGAAAAGTTCCCCCAGTTCTGAAAAAAATCGATAAATTCGACATGGGGTCGAGAATAAAATAACAAACCACAGACTGTCTAGGGACGCAACTCAACTTTTATTACTCTCAAAAAAAAAATTTACCATCATTTTTTTCCCATTTTTTTGCTATTTTTTGGCTATAACTCTCTAAAAATGCTTTATAGTTATTTCCCTTACAAACCTGAGCAACGCCGGGCGATACTGCTAGTATATATATAAAGCTGAAGTTGTCTGTGTATGGCAGGTTTGATAGCCTTCAACTAATACTATCTCCCCCGAGACCCTGCGGTGCAAGTTGACCAAAATTGAGAGTATGATAGAAGAAGGCTTGCTCTTCCTTCCGTAGGAGATAAAATTCAAATTGGACCATGTTAACACCAAAAATTATTTACATCAAAAAGGTGCTTTTTTTCTTTGAAAATCTCTATTTTTTTAACGATTTATTTACTGCTCTGTCGCCATTTTTCAGTGTATTTCAACCAGAAAAATGTTCACTTAAAGAGAATAAATAACAAGCTACATAATGCAAAAGTTTTACTTTTCAAAAATTCCAATTCTAAAAGGTCGAAACAAATCCGAGCAACGCCGGGCGATACTGCTAGTCTTTAGGTACAAATCAATGGCGTACTCACAAACGTGACAGATCTGTGTAAGCCAATAAGCGCCATGCATCTATCAATGACTATAATGCTGCAAGTCTATGACAATATATACCGCAAATCTATGAGCGGCTCTGAACGTCACAAATCTATGAAAGACGATAGGTGTCACAAATCGTTGAAATACAATAAGTGTCGCACAGCTATGAAAGACTATAAGCGTCACAAATCTTTGGAGGACAATGCGTCATACATCAGGGAAAGACATATGCGTCACAAGGTTATGAAAGACGATATACGTCACAAATCTTTGAAAGCTAAGTGACACAAAACAATAAAGACCACAAATCTAAACAAAACTATTATTGCAAGCGTAAATACATCATACAGCAACAGGTAAAAAGTAACACAAAACAAAACAAACGCATTTCAATCCTATTAGCAGTAACAAAAGTTTGATTAAACTAGAAGTTAACGAACAGAACTTGCTCACCAAATGGTACAAGGAAATCCAAACACCCAGTATTCGTTAGTGATATAGTTTTTCCTAATAATATTCCTTCCTAAGAACGCAAGTTGACAGGTTCGTTAACACGAATGCTTAGTGGCGTTTCGTCTGTCTTTAAAAGTTTTGAGTTCAAATCCTGCCGAGGTCGACTGCCTTTCATTCGTTCGGAATCAATAAAATAAATACCAGTTGAGTATTGAGTTTTAATCGACTCTCCCCACCACCTCCACCAAAATTGCTGGCCTTGTGCCGAAATTTAAAACTAATATTCCTTCCTTACTTTCCACACCCAAGTTTCATCCACCGGCACCCTAGATATCTCACACGAAATCTGCACCTCCGCAAGCACAGAGGCCCTAAAGATATCCTCAAATGAGATCATACCAATCATATCTCCTTCAACAACCCAAAGATACAATCGCTGCACACATCAAGACATGATCTCAATCCATTTCCTGTATCAGTCACGGTCTTTTATAGTGAAAATGGATCCTCAGCATAGCAAAGACTGTATCTAAAGGCACATCCTTTCTCTTCAGCACCGGAAAATAACCGATTAAGCAATTCTCTATGAAGCTCAGGTGTGAACCAGAACAGAAAATTGCTCATGTATCTAGTTGAGTGCTATTACTAAAGATAGAAGGCGGCGAGCTGGCAGAAACGTTAGCACGCCGGGCGAAATGCTTAGCGGTATTTCGTCTGCGTTACGTTGTGAGTTCAAATTCCGCCGAGGTCGACTTTGCCTTTCATCCTTTCGGTGTCGATAAATTAAGTACCAGTTACGCACTGGGGTCGACATAACCGACTTAATCCGTTTGTCTGTCCATGTTTGCCCCCTCTGTGTTTAGCCCCTTGTGGGTAGTAAAGAAATAGGTATTTCGTCTGTTGTTACGTTCTGAGTTCAAATTCCGCCGAAGTCGACTTTGCCTTTCATCCTTTCGGGGTCGATAAATTAAGAACCAGTTACGCACTGGGGTCGATATAATCGACTTAATCCGTTTTTTGGCCTTGTTTGTCCCCTCTATGTTTAGCCCATTGTGGGTAGTAAAGAAATAGGAATCTTAGACTCTGCATTCACAGAAAAGCAACTCAACTGGCTGCTGTAACATCGCTTAATACTACACTCAAACACCTAGCCAATGGACACTCTAATTTTACTACTACTACTACTACTACTACTACTACTACTACTATACCACCACCACCACTACTACTACTACTACTACTATAGCATCCGCTCTTCGGAGCTGACTCCACTCATGGCACCTCCACTCAGGCATCCTGACACACTCGTCTTTTTTTCCCCTCATGTCCAGCCACTTATTGTGTCCATATCTGAAGGTCCCATAAACCTGTTTTTTCTTCCCTGAAACCGGTTCATTAAAATTCCATCACCGTGTTAAGCTTAAGTGCTGCTTTGGCTCATAAACATTTGAGAAGATTATTAAAGGATTATAGGCACCATCCCGGAAGAATTGTAAAAGCCATACTGTTCCTCTCTCCAGAGGAAACCAATCATATATATATATATATATATATATATATATATATATATGGAGGCGCAATGGCCCAGTGGTTAGGGCTGTGGACTCGCGGTTGTAGGATCGTGGTTTGCATTCTCAGACCTGGGAATCTCCCCAAGAACTACGTTAAGGGTACACGTGTCTGTGGAGCGCTCAGCCACTTTCACGTTAATTTCATGAGCATGCTGTTTCGTTGATCGGATCACCTGGAACTCTCGTTGTCGTAACCGACGGAGTGTCACGATATATATATATATATATAGCTGAACTAGTGACAGCTGATGATAGGGGATTTTTCCTTGTGTAGTATTCCTGTACTCTGTTTTTCTGTTGTAAAAAAATGGTTCGATTCGATTCGTTCGCTTCGTTCCGTTCATATTCTCCCAGTACTGTTTTATATAAATAAATATAATATATATATATATATATATATATATAATATATAGATATACACTCTAGCGTACTACGTAAGCACCTGCTTCGTTAAAAATAAATGTCAACAATTAGAAGAATCACTAAATTAATGCAGGTAGGATAAGAAAAATAAATTTAGTGAACAAGCGTCTTACCTCCGCCAAGGATGTCGGACGAATACTGATTAATTTGATATTATGATTTCGAATTTAGCGCCAAAGGGGCCTGAATCTCTTCAGTGAAATCTTCCAGGCACAGATACTTGTTCACTAAATGTTTTTTCCTATCATGTCTGTATTAAATTAGTGATTGTGAAGGAGCGTGGCTTAAGTGGTTAGGGACATTCGGCTTATGATCGTAAGGGCGTGAGTTCAATTCCCGGCGATGCGTTGTGTCCTTCAGCCAGACACTTTATTTCACGTTGATTAAGTCCACTCAGCTGGCAAAAATGAGTAGTACTTGTATTTCAAAGGGCTAGGGTTCGCCACCTGCCCCCTGCCGGAGCCTCGTGGAGCTTTAGGTGTTTTCGCTCAATAAGCACTCACAACGCTCGGTCTGGGAATCGAAACCGCGATCCTATGACCGCTAGTCCTCTGACTTAATCACTGGACCATTGCGCCTCCACTGTTAGTTGAGATAATAATAATTGATTTAGCAACCAGGAGATGAATTTGGTATTAATCTTGATCACTTATGTGTGGATGTACCTGATGTAACCTAACATGGGGCACAGGATCTCACCCATAACGGACAATAGCAAAATCGTTTGAAAGGATCGTCGTACAAAATAAAGACTAATATCAGATTCATCAAGCTTGCTTCCCAACCACATGGTTCCAGGGTTTAGTCCCACTGCGTGGCACCTTGGGCTATTCTCTTCTACTATAGCCTCTGGTCGACCAAGGCCCTGCGAGTGGATTTGGTAGATGGAAACTGAAAGAAGCCCGTCATATATACACATATGTGTGTGTGTGTGTGTGTGTGTGTGTGTAAGTGTGTGTCTGTGTTTGTTCCCCCACCATCACTTGACAACCGATGTTGGTGTGTTTACGTCCCCGTAACTTAGCGGTTCGGCAAAAGAGACCAATAGAATAAGAACTAGGCTTACAAAGAATAATAAATCCTGGGGTCGATTTGCCCGGCTAAAGGCGGTGCTCCAGCATGGCCACAGTCAAATGACTGAAGCAAGTACAAGAGTAAAAGAGAGATTATACACACACACACACACACACACACACACACACACACGTACACATGCGAATATACATAGATTGACACATATATACGATTACGTGGCAATTGTTATATATTTACACACAGCCTCCTGGTGAATATTTCCCCTGTTAGACACCTAATTGATATTTCCTCCTGTTTATACATAAACACTCACATACAGTCAGATATATCAATTTATGCATGTTATGTATGTGTGTATCTATGTATGTATGTATATATGTATATATATATATATATATATATATGTACATAAGCATATATGAATATGTATATACAGACATGAATATGTGTGTATATACTTTTATATGAGTATGCATATGTGTTTATATATGTATATATATATGTACAATATATATATATAGATATATATAAATGTATATTTAAACGTGTAATACATGCGTATAAATACACATACACACAACATACTACATCATGCATACATACATACATATATATATATATATATATATATTATATATATATATATATATATTATAATAATATATTATATGATTATATACACCCACACATATATATATATATATAATATATATATATATATATATATATATATATATATAGATTATATATATATATATATATAATATATGTATATAATAATGTGTAAGGGACAATGCTTCTGTAAGAAAGTCGGCCATTTTCGAACGGATTCATTCCATTGACTCTGAAATTCATTTAAAGTAGTCAATATATAATACATATATAAACTATTTTGCCATGGTGGCATTAGATTCCGTGTCTTTTCTACCAAACTTCCTGCATTAACTTTCGATGACGTCGCAGAATCTGGAAAATTAAATGTAATGTATTAATGAATACATGCATACAAAAGAATACAAATATATATATACACACACATACATACATACATGCATACATATATACATACATACATGCATGTATAGTGATGTGTATGTGTATGTATGTATATATGTGTGTGTGAGTATGTATGTGTATGTGTATGTATGTATATATATATCTTTCCCTAACTATATATCCATATATCTATATATATATACACACACATATATACTCTCTTTTACTCTCTTTTACTTTTTTCAGTCAGTTGATTGCGGCCATGCTGGAGCACCGCCTTTAGTGGACTAAATCAACCCCACGACCTATTCTTTGTAAGTCTGGTACTTATTCTATCGGTCTATTTTGCTGAACCGCTAAGTTACGGGGGACGTAAACACACCAGCATCGGTTGTCAAGCGATGTTGGGGGGACAGCAGACGTTACAAAAGAAACTGACTGAATAAGTACAGAACTGAAAAATAAGTTCTGAGGTCGGTTTATTCGGCTAAATCCGTTAAAGTGGTGCCCCAGCATGGCCACAGTCTAATGAGTGAAACAAGCAAAAGATAACATATTTCATCAGGGTTGAGAGCAACGTTAAAATATTTAACCCTTGTACAGAATGACTAAATTATAAGTCAGTTGCAATACAATTTACTAAGGAGCACTCCGTCGGTTACGACGATGAGGGTTCCGGTTGATCCGAATCAACGGAAAAGCCTGCTCGTGAAATTAACGTGTAAGTGGCTGAGCACTCCACAGACACGTGCACCCTTAACGTAGTTCTCAGGGAGATTCAGCGTGACACAGAGTGTGACTAGGCTGGCCCTTTGAAATACAGGTACTACTTATTTTTGCCAGTTGAGTGAACTGGAGCAACGTGAAATAAAGTGTCTTGCTCAAGGACACAAGGCGTCACTGGGAATTGAACTCACGACCTTACAATCATAAGCCGAATACCCTAACCACTTAAGCCACGTGCCTTCACAATCACTAATTTAATACAGACATGATAGGGAAAACATTTTAGTGAACAAGTATCTGTCCCTGGCAGATTTGACTGAAAAGATTCAGGCCCCTTTGGCGCTAAATTCGAAATCATGACAAGAGTGGCCTGTTTGAATTACAGGTACTACTCATCTTTGCCAGCTGAGTGGACTGGAGCAACGTGAAGTAAAGTGTCTTGCTGAAGGATGGAAGCACTCCGTCGGTTACGACGATGAGGGCTCCGGTTGATCCGAATCAACGGAACAGCCTGCTCGTGAAATTAACGTGTAAGTGGCTGAGCACTCCACAGACACGTGCACCCTTAACGTAGTTCTCGGGGATATTCAGCGTGACACAGAGAGTGACAAGGCCGGCCCTTTGAAATACAGGTACAACAGAAACAGGAAGTAAGAGTGAGAGAAAGTCGTGGTGAAAGAGTACAGCAGGGATCACCACAATCCCCTGCCGGAGCCTCGTGGAGCTTTTTAGGTGTTTTCGCTCAATAAACACTCACAACGCCCGGTCTGGGAATCGAAACCGCGATCCTACGACCGCGAGTCCGCTGCCCT
>NW_021834407.1:45000-49574 GCF_006345805.1 Octopus sinensis
TCTTAAATGTGGTTTTGGTCGTTTTGACTGCTTCTTCTAGCGTGCAAAAATGCTTGTTAAAGATAATTTCTCTTGTGTTTAAATGCACACTATTATATATATATATATATATATATATATATATAATTAATATATATATATATATATATATATATATATATATATATAATATATGTATATATATATATATTATATATATATATATATATATGTGTGTGTTGTGTGTGTGTGTGAAATAGAAAATTACTATTGTAAATCTCTCAACTAGAGACATTCAGTAACAGTACTCTAGAGTAAAGATTATTTGCCAACATAACGTGCTTCCCAACCACATGGTTCAGAGTTCAATCCTATTGTATGGCACCTTGGGCCTGTGTCTTCTATCGGCCGATCAAAGTGTTGTGAGTGGATTTGGTAGACGGAAACTGAAAGAAGCCCGCCACTTTCAAACACACACACGCACGCGCACACACAGACATATGTATATCTGTGTGTGCGTTTGTCTTTGTGTATGTGTTTTGGTCCACATCACCGCTTAACAACCGTCTTTGGTGTTGTTATGTCCATGTAATACAGTAAGCGCCCGCCCGCGTGTGTCTTTGTGTCTGTGCATCAGTATATTCAGTTAGTTTCTCTGCTGCGACTGGGTGAGGCATTCCAACCGTTTGTGTGTGTGTCGTCCCGCGTGATAATTCTTCGGAATTCACTTTTTCTCATTCGCCTTACTTGAACTAATTTAATTTTGCGAAATTTATTAACATATCATTTTTGCTTTACGCAATTCGTCATCACTCCTCGGACTTTCGTTCCTCATCTTTTACACACACACACACACACACACACATTACATGCACACTCACACACACAAGTAATTAGTGCTCTTTGATTATAAATTGCTAGGTTTCGTTAAACACCAATCGTATAGGCGTTGGAGTGGCTGTGTGATAAGTAGCTTGCTTACGAACCACATGGTTCCTGGTTTAGTCCCACTGCGTGGCACCATGGGCAAATGTCTTCTACTAGAGCCTCGGGCCGACCAAAGCCTTGTGAGTAGATTTGGTAGACGGAAACTGAAAGAAGCCCGCCGTATATATGTGTGTGTGTATATATATATATTATATATATATGTGTGTGTGTGTGTCTGTGTTTCTCCCCCTAACATCGCTTGACAACCGATGCTGGTGTGTTTACGTCCTCGTAACTTAGCGGTTCGGCAAAAGAATCCGATAGAATAAGTACTAGGCTTACAAAGATTAAGTCCTGGGGTCGATTTGCTCGACTAAAGGCGGTGCTCCAGCATGGCCACAGTCAAATGACTGAAACAAGCAAAAGATTAAGAAGAAAATATTTTTTGCCTCATGCTATTCGTCATCAGTCCTCCGACTCTAGTTCCTCATCTTTTACACACACACACACACTCAAGTAATTAGGGTTCTTTCATTATATATTGCTAGGTTTCATTAAACACCAATCGTATGAAATTTCAATAACACCCCCACCCAGTATATGTGAAGCACTTTCATTACATTTTATATGAAATATCGATGTACAAAATAGGACAAGGTCATTTAGTGTATACTTCAAGCTGTGAGTGTGTGTGTATGTGTGTGTGATCGTGTGTGTGCGTATGTGTTGTGTAGGATGTGTGTATGGCTATATGATTAAGATTTCAACTGAAGAATCGCGTGGTTCAGGGATCGATTCCCCTACAGGGCCCTTTGGGCAACAGTCCTCTGATATAATCTCATGAGTCAAACTTGTTTAAAGGTCTTCCTAACATGTCCTTTCCTAGTTCAGGGATTACATTGTACATTTGTGCCCTTCTGGTTTTTCAAAATGTGAGGGTTTTATTTCAAGAATATTTTGCTATACAACAACGAACCACAACGAAATAATAAACAAATATATTTTATTAACAAATGCAACTAAATGCAAACCCAATGTGGGCGATATCGCCCACCGGTGGGTGATTTCATTTTACAGGTGGGCAATGGGCAAATTTATAGAAAATGGTGGGTGATTTGAGATTTTAGTAGGCGATATGAACATTTTGTGGGTGACAATGAATGTTTAGAAATCAAGCCTGCGTTTACTGATATCTAGGCATACCTAGAATAAGGATGCACTTTTATCGATTTGACTACTCGCATGAATTATTATTATATGTATTAAAAAGTGGACTTGTTTATCGATCGAATATTTTTGTAGCAGTCATTGAGATGGTTGTCATGCATGCTAAAAATAGCAGCCAAATAAGCTTAGGCCTTAAATCACACTCCACTATATTTTTTTTTTGTTTTTGCATAATCGTATGAAGTCCCGCGAGTAGAATTCAAATTCGCAAAAATTTCCTGAAAACCCCGAAAAAAAGAAAAATAATGAGGGGTTATATGTCGTGCATAATTCTGTGGTTTTGTATCAAAACACAAGTGCTAGGATGTTGACAAAATGTGCAGTCACGCACAAAATGACAGCTTTGAAATCGTATGTCTTGACTGGGTGAAAATGATCAAACTTTAAATCTCTATAACTTTTTTAAAAGCATTTTTCTGGAAAAAGTTGAATAAGTCCAGCAATTTAGCTTGGAAAGGTACATTCATGTGCCAAATTAAAAAAATTTTCGATAAACTATAATTTTTGAAATGCTGGCAGCCAAACGAACTAGATCCGTATTTGCTCCAGTAAAGACATGTCATCTGACTCTGCTCTATTGACTTCTTCTCTTTAGGAATACCATACTGCCTTTCTGACGCCATCTGTAGAAATCCGTTTTCACATTTGTCGACAGTACAGTAGTGATTATTTCTCGTTTGGATTTATTCCCTCTCCTCAGATTTATCAGTTACCAACGTATCTTCTTTGCCATCAATCATTGACCAACGAAGCAATGAAACCTTCACACTTAAGATGGCTCATCTGGAAAAGCAGCGTAGACCCCGCTACATGTCTAAATTCAAGAACTGAACTTTTAGGGTCTTTTCCACATGTGACTAAATATTTATTACGTTTTTGGTCCCCTCAAGATCACAGATAGAACTTGCTTTTTACATTTTATCTCTCTATACTTTTTATATATATTCCTTATATATATTTTTTTACATATTTTTTTACATATTTATAGAGATATATTTTTATATTTTTATTGCTTTATATATTTTTACTCATTTTTTCCTTTATTTTACCTTCTACCTTGTATTTTTCTTGTGCATGTGCGTATATGAATTTTGTGGGCGCATACACACACACACACACACACACACACACACACACACACACACACACACATATATATAGTAAGAGTTAAGTACGATCCAGGGACTTAAGTGTATGTAGAAAGTTAGTAAGCCTCTGCAGCTAGTACAGCTGACAAAGGTGGACAATGTACGATAAAACGTTAGTTACGTACTTAACATCCATCATAAGTTACGCACTTCGTTCCATATTGAAATTTTTTAAAAATTTCGATAAACTGTCAGTCACCACACAATACATGGTTTTGTAACTAGAGCTGCTAAATATGTGAATAATGATTGATCAAACGATTTTTGACGGTCTTAACGCTATAAAATCATGGTCGTCTGTCTTGTTAGAATACGATTTTTAAACGGTCTTGACGCTATAAAATCATGGTCGTCTGTCTTGTTAGAAAATGATTTTTGACGCTCTTAACGTTATCAAATCATGGTCGTCTGTCTTGTTAGAAATAGAAGAAAATTTCCCTCAAATAACGAACGCTGTACTGTTTGTAGAAATTGGAGGACATTTTGAAGAAATACTCCTAGATATATTACGTCAGCACAATGTATTTGTCTGCTGGAAAAAGAAAGAGAACAAATGATGAAATTGGATGATTCTGATCTAGAATGGTTTTGACCATTGGTCTACTTGGAACTAAAGTCAGCCTGAACAACAATAACCAGTAACGGCAACAACAACAACAACAACAAAAACAATAGCAACCTCAAGAACTTCACACTAAATTCTTGACACCAGCAGTCTATTTTTACCGAAGAAGCAGATTTAAAATTAGAAAATATATATTCTGTGTAGTGGCACCAATGTGCAAGAGAATTGCCAGAATATTTATCCAGAGAGCGTCAATATAAATCGTCTGTAAAACAATTAAGGTGTTATGTGTGTGTGTGTGTGTGTGTGTGTGTGTGTGAGAGAGAGAGAGAGAGAGAGAGAGAGAGAAAGAGAGATATTCAGAAATAACATCTAGAAAATTATTTTACCTTTACCTCTAAGCTACTGTCTTTTACATATTTTGAAGTTCTTAAGAGATTGTAAAGTTTTTTTTCTACTTTTTTATTTATTTATTTATTTATTTATTTATTTGTTTTACTTTGCTCCGGGGGGGGGGGAAGAGTGGGAGGCCACGCCCTTTTTGTAAGATTATACTCGGCTTCGTTTGCTTGAATATCACATGCACTTTTTCTTTGCATCGGAAATCGCATTCTCTCTTTCTGCCTCTCTCTCTGTCTTTGTCTCTCTCTGTCCCTCTTCCTCTCTCTCTTTCTTTCTCTTTCTCTTTCCTTCTCTCTTTCTCTCTCTCTCCTTCCTCTCGCTCTTTC
>NW_021834408.1:0-10000 GCF_006345805.1 Octopus sinensis
GAACCGATCGTGACGATGCTGGACCCTCCGGCCCCTGTGCAGGTGGCACAGAAAAAGTACCCAATCCACTCACGGAGTGTTGGCGTTAGGAAGGGCATCCAGCCGTAGAAACTCTGCCAGATTCAGACTGGAGCCTGAGAGGCCCCTGGCTTCCCAGACCCGGTCGAACCGTCCAACACGTGCTAGCGCGGAAAGCGGACGTTAAACGATGATGATGATGATGATGATGATATATATATATATAGTGGAAACACATATATATACATATATTATATATATATACATATATAAATATATATATATAATGAGATATATATATATTATATATATATATATATATATATACATATATATATATATACATATATATATATATATATATATATATATATATATAATATATATATATATATATATATAGTGGAAGCACAATGGCCCACTGGTTAGGGCATCAGACTCACGGTCAGAGGATCATGGTTTCAGTTCCCACACAAGGTGTTGTGAGTGTTTATTGAGCAGAAACACCTAAAGCCCCATGAGGCTCTGGCAGGGGGTAGTGGTGAACCCTGCTGTGTTACATTCACTCACTCTTTCTTCTTGTTTCTGTTCTATCTGTATATGAAGGGGCCAAACCTGTCACACTGAATCTCCCCGAGAACTACATTACAGGTACACATGCCTGTGGAGCATTCAGCCACTTGCACGTTCATTTCATGAGCAGGCTGTTCCGTTGATCAGATCAGCTGGAACCCTCATTGTCGTGACTGAGTGAGTATATACATATATATATCCACACATATACACACACACACACACACACCATATATATTCAAGTAATAATCAATCTCATGTAAAAATCAACCCTCTCCTTTTGGCCTAAAAATTAGGAATTATCCATTGACCCCGTATAAAGGTCAACTCTTGTATTTCTCAAAGAACAAGACAGCCTCTGTGGGTCAAGATACCGTATTATCTTCTACATAGAAATGACACTGTTACAAAATTGTGTGGCTACCTAACTGTAGGAATGGTGGAATGCTTGGTGCTTATAGTAAAATACCATTTAATAGGGAACACTTCACATCTGTTGAGGGATTGCGATTGAATGAGTGCGACAGAAAGAAAAGAAGTGATAGAGAGATACTGAGCGTGTAAGTGTGAGGGTGAGAGAGAGAGAGAGAGAGAGAGAGAGAGAGAGGCGCAGACAGCAACAGAGAGTTGCCAGTTGTAAAATGCGGATGAATCTCCCACTTGAGGTAAGAAAAAAAGGTGGCAGGCAGGGGTCTTCAAAGGGAACAGTAATTTACTCATTAATTACTTCATACTGAAACCAATTACTTCATATTAGCAGTAATTATTTTCATTTCGAGTCTATCTATCTATGCATGTGTGTGTGTGTAGGTATATAATTATGTATGTATGTCTGTATCTAAAAATGTTTTATTGCTTAAGAAAAGCTCAAAATGCTTAAATAAGTGATGACCATTAGGGGCGATATCAGGGCAATAGGCACTGTGAAGAGGTTTTTAAAGGATCTTTCCATAGACACAACATTGCATTCTCAGATAAATTCTTTCATTTTTTTCCCCCATTTATTCTAATCCATATTTTTTCATCATAATTTTTACCAAATCAGTCAATAAAATATTCTCCTTCATTGATCACAACTCTTACCAATATTTTGTTAGCTTCTCAATGCCCTGACGGTAGAAATTTCCTGGTCTTGCAATCGAAGAATTCATCGAGCCATGTTTTCAACTTCATGGCCGAGTTGAACGAAACGCCTTGCAGACTGTTGGAGAGCGACAATGGGGTAAAGAAATCTCGGCCTGTGTCCACGGGTAGCCTGGAGTGTGTCTCTTTTGTTCAGACCGTATGGTACCCATGCAACAAGATTTAGGACCTTACCCATCGAGTGCAGGTGATTCGCGACGGTACTATGAGAACCTCCCATCTGCTGGTTCAATTCCCTAAAGAACTGGCATGAATCCTCATGGATGCGCTCCTTCTATCGATCCTCTTTGACACTCCAACCTCATTTTCCTGATAGGTGGTCAAGTTTATTGAACTCTCAAAATGACAAACATAAACTGAAGAGAAAAATAGACATACTAAACACTCATAAAAGTCTGGATAAATATATTTTGAGGAGAATTGAAATAATGTTGGAAAATAAGAAACAAATTAATCCGAATAATACACACGCAGGCACGCTTGCTTTTGTGTGTGTGTGTGTGTGTGTGAACGTGTGTATATACCAATTGGAAAGATTTTATAGAAAATAAGCAAAACTAGGGACAAATAAAAAGAGAAGTACAGCAAAGAAAGCCCTTGCTAAACGTAGAAACTGTGTCGTCCCTCAGTTGCTTAACTTCACATCTGAGAAGTCATCTTCATGAAACTGGCTGTAAGATCATTCTAGCAAACATGCTCATGTGTCATATTCTTTTCTACTCTAGGCACAAGGCCCGAAATCTTTGGGGAGGGGGGCTAGTCGATTAGATCGACCCCAGTATGCAACTGGTACTTAATTTATAGATCCCGAAAGAATGAAAGGCAATGTCGACCTTGGCATTATTTGAACTCAGAACGTAAAGACGAAATACCCCTAAGCATTTCCCCTGGTGTGCTAACGTTTCTGCCAGCTCACCGCCTTTCATGTGTCATATTTGTAATAAGACATTTAAGTCCTGCCTTGGTCTAAAAAGGCATTTAAATATCCATAAATCAGACAAGACAAACAACACTGTACCATTTGATGTGAAACTTATTTGCATTGTTTGTGATGCAAATTTCAAACAGTTTTTGGGATTGAAAAGCCACTTAGGGGCTCATGCTTCATCTTGGGGTGATATTTGACAGTTTGCACAAACGGAAATGAAAGGACCATGTCCTATCCAAAAGTAAAAGTATTTTTAAATAATTGAAAAATCAACCATGTTACGGTCGGGATAAAAGAGTTTAATCAAAGTAGCCACCCTCAACTGCCACCAGGGCCTCAAGGTGTCTCTGGAACCTAGCCCTTGTGTTCCTCGTTGAGTTCCTCAGATGATCTTCGAAGGCCTTCTTCATCTTGGCCATCAGCTCAGACTTTGTGCTGCAGAGAGAGCGGTTCATGTTTCTTCCCAACTGCGCCACACACATAATAATCCATGGATTTGCAATCAGGGGGTTAGAAATTAAGAAATGGGGGCTGGTGAAGTCAAAGAATTCTTCCGACAACCACTTTTGATTATTTCTGGAAGTATGGAGACATAGTAATCCTGCAGCCACACATATGGCATTCCAGCAGAAATTTCTCCAGCCAGGGTTTCAATAGAGTCTCCACATAACCGTCTGAATTGACCCAAAAGTCCTGAGGGGTAGCACGATGTCACCCTCACTCAAGATACACTCAAAGACAGTCACTGTTTTGGGCAACTTTGTTTTTCATGATACACAGCACATCACGTGGATTTGTTTTCTTACAACTGTGAATAACCAGACAATTCTTGGTTCAACAGGATGCCTTACCTTGTTCAGGAGATCTTTTGGCCTTGGTCAGGAGGTCCTCCTTGAACTTGGCTATCAGAATTTGTCCTTTGCTACCACTCGTGTAGTGGTAGCACAGGTCCTTCTTCAGGATCAGCTTCACAGTGTCAACTCTGACACCCATCAAGCTCACCAAAGCCCACATTCCTTTGTTTGGGTCTTACATCCCCTTCCCCTGCCATTATGGGATGAACCTTGGCATTCAGATCCAGTCAGGACCCCTGATGTACCCTTTCCTTCTGGCCATGGTGTCGTAGTCTCCATTGCAGTTCTCCATGTCACATGCTACAGCCTTAAAAATGTTCACAAAGCATTGAGCACCAGTCAGGATGTTGGCATTTGGGTACCTGGGTTGAGTCATCATGATACAGGTAACTCGTTTCTAATATGCAGATGCCTGCCACACCTCCATCTCAGCTAACTTTGTTTTTCTCAACGAATCCTTTCACTGATCGCCAACATATCAAGTGGTTCCTTAAGAAACAAGACATAGCAGATCGTCAAATATGACCTAGACATCCAGGTACTTGTATATACAAACATTCTCGGCTGTACATGCATAGTGTATATATTATCTTTATACACACATTTATCACGGAATAGCATTGAGGGAAATCTCCCTACGCGACCCCGAGTGTTAAAGAACACTGAAGGTCTCCGAACAGGCCAGACAACTGTCCCCTACATGAGCTAGAATGGTAGATATCGATATTTCCCCATTATTGTAGTTCCCGGGTACCATGCATTCAGTGTTCTTTAACACCTGTCGTTATGTAGGGAGTCTCCCCAGAATGCTATCCCGCAACAAACTGGCGGATAAACAAAACACATACACTATCAATATGCGACCGATAAAGTGTGTGTGTGTGTGTGTGTGTGTGTGTATTTACTACACAAGAATTCACTATAAAGGAAATATCAAGTGTTGAACATTTTCAGTGAGTTGATAGATACAGAGAGAGGGAGATGTATGATTCTACACGCATAAATGCATATATGTATATATGCGTACACACATAAATGAGTGTATGTAGAAGAGGTATGCATACACATGTGTGTATATATATACAAATATAAATATTATTGAAAACAATTTTATTGCTCAGCAAGAATAAAGCACCATAAAAGGTAGAATTATAAATATAGAAAGCAGGCGTACACGAAGTACGATCATTGCTAGAAATAGCAGCCGGTAAGCTATTGGCGATATGTAGAGCATCACTGAATGTTTACAGGCAGAGCCGCTAAGTTATGGGGATATAAACAAACCAACTTCGGCTATCAAGCGCTGGTCGGAAGACAAACACAGACACACACACAAATATAAACGCGTGTGTGTGTCTGAGTTTGTCCACTCATCAGCGCTTAAGAACAGGAGTCGGTGTATTGATGTCTGCATAACTCAGCGGTTCGGCAAAGCAACTGATAGAATACTTACCTGCGTGGGGGGGGGGGTCGAATTGTTTGACAAAAACGCTTCAAGGTGAAGCCCCAGCATAGCCGCAGTCAAATGACTGAAACAAGTAAAAGAATACATGTGTATATCTGTATAGATTGCTTCCCAACTGTGTGGTTCTAGGTTCAATCCCACTGCATGGCACCTTGGGTAAGTGTCTTGTACCATAGCCTCGGGCCAACCAAAGCCTTCTGAGTGGATTTGGTAGACGGAATTTGAACTCAGAATGTGAAGGCAAACGAAATACTGCTAATCATTTCTCCCGGTGTGCTAGCGATTCTGCCGGGGCAAGCTTGGAGAGTCGTGAGCAAATCGGACAAGATGCTTAGCGCCATTCCGTCCATCTTTGCACTCTCAGTTCACATTCTGCCAAAGTTGACATTGCTTTTAATTCTTTCAGGGTCGATAAAGAAAGTAGCAGTGAGGCAGCAGGGTCAATGAAGTCGACCTACCCCACTAAAATATATATAAATATACATATATATATACTGTGAGGTATATATGCCACTTAAATGTGGCTAACCCTTAAGGGTTGATGCCACTGTAGCTTGTAGCCCCAGGACGACATCTCCTCCAGCTGGCTATTGACACACTTTCTGTGCCCTATCAGTATTTGCAAAGGGAAGGCCATCCTTCTCTCCAGTCTGACATTATACACATGGACCGGAGTTTCTGGACAGGTCAATGTCCAGAAACTCGGGTCCGTGTGTATCATGTCAGGTTGAAGATGGGAAGGATGGCGTCCCTTTGCAAATACTGATAGGACACATAAAGTTTGTCAATAGCAGGCTGGAGGAGATGTATTCCTGGGGCTACAAGCTACAGTAGCATCAACCCTTAAGGGTTAGCTACATTTAGATGGCAAGTATTCTTCACAATGTTGTGCAGTTACAGTTCATACCTCGCTCAGAGATTTATGATATATATATATATATATCCCTCTCTCTCTTTCGGAGAGGCACTGAGCAGCTATACGCACACGTACATCCACGGCAGTAACTCCCGCCTACCGAATTCAATCACAAAGCTTCGGTCAGCTCGGGGCCATAGTGGAAGACACCTACCCAATGTACCACGCAGTGGGACTGAACCCGAAACCATGTAGCTAGGAAGCAAGCTCCCTAACCACTGTGAGCACATAACAAACCCATCCGATCGTGGCCGTTTGCCAGCCTCATCTGGCACTGTGTCGTGGCACATAAAACAACCATCCAAGCGTGGCCGTCTGCCAGCCTCGTCGGCACCTGTGTCGGGCACATAAAAAAACACCATCCGAGCGTGGCCGTTTGCCAGCCTCGTCTGGCACCTGTGTCGGTGGCAAAAAAAAACACCATCCGAGCGTGGCCGTCTGCCAGCCTCGTCTGGCACCTGTGTCGGTGGCACATAAAAAAACACCATCGAGCCTGGCCGTTTGCCAGCCTCGTCTGGCACCTGTGTCGGTGGCACATAAAATCACCCACTACACTCTCGGAGTGGTTGGCGTTAGGAAGGGCCAGCTGTAGAAACACTGCCAGATTTGACTGGACTGGTGCAGCTTTCGGGCTCCCCAACCCAGTTGAACCGTCCAACCCATGCTAGCATGGAAAGCGGACGTTAAATGATGATGATGATGATGATGATATATATATATATATATGTATATATAGATATATATATATATATTTATATATATATATGTACAGAGAGAGAGAGAGAGAGAGAGAGAGAGGGGAGTGAAAGAGAGACACAGAGAGAGAAGGACAGAAAGAGACTACTAGCTAGATGGATGTGTAGGCAAGGGCGTGTGTGCAATGCAGTGGTGTTGGCAGTTGAGGTGAAAGAGATAATGGCAAGGAGTCATTGTTTCCTCTGATATTGCAATCTCTTATTTCTTTGGCAAATCTCAAAGTTGAAGAGAATTTCACAATAAATGATGGCAGGTGGCAGGGAGGAGGGTCTGCAAACAGGATAAGAGCTGATAGGGGTGCAATATCACAGAAGATATATAAAGAGGAGTTGGGGGTAGGTAAGGGGGCGTTAATGGGTGTACGGTGTGTGTATACAAGAGCAACAGCTATGATAACTGTGTATGTTTGTGTGTAGTATCACTATGTAAAGCCACATGGTTCTGGGTTCAGTCCCATTGCGTGGCACCTTGGGCTATTGTCATCGACTACAGCCACAGGCTGAGAAAAACCTTGTGAGAGGATAGGGTAAACGGAAACTGAAAGAAGCCCATCATCTCCAAGTGTGTGTTTGTCTCTCCCCTCCCACTGCTTGACAACCAGTGTTGGTGTGTTCATGTTGCTGTAACTTAGCGACTTGGCAAAACGAGATCGACAGAATAGGTTCTAGTCTTAAAACCTAATAAGTACAGGAGTTGATTCACTTGACTAAATGTCATCAGGTCATTGCTCCATCATGGGCGTAGTTTAATGACTGAAACTAGTATAGTACACACACACACACATAAACTGGAAACAAGCTATGTTAGATGATGATTATGATACATACATACATATGTACGGACGTATGTCTAATATGTATGTATCAATTTAAAAACTGAAATACATTTTGGCCAAAGACTAGCCCCAACCATGTCTGACTTAATAGCATCCCCATAGGATCTATTAAATCGTTTTCAAGTCATATTTGGTGGTATTGAGCCCCATTCACGTAGGGAGTTGTTGAGTGAGAAGTACCCAGGTATTGGGGGTTTCTCTGGTATCCCCTGAGGAATTTGTCCAGGTTTCATTTAAAGGGAATGGGATAGTATTTTTTTTTCTTTGATTTGTTTTTGGATAACATTATATGGAATAGGGTCTGTTGAGGAAAAGAATTATATTGCTGTGGATTTATGTGGTGTGATCCTGAATTGTGTAGGGGCCATGTGACAGGTGGCCACCGTAGCCCTGGATGTATTCTGAATCAAATATTAACGTTGTTTCAGCAATGCTGGTCATGTATTCGCCACATCGTGCAAGATGGCTCTGGAGAGAATAAAGTTTCAATGCTTTAATGTGGTCCCAATAATCAAGACGAGTCATACTTTGTATATCTTTAATGATTGCTCTCTGGAGTGACTCATTTCTCTTAATGTTTTGTGTGGTGTGGGGCAGGGGTGGGGGACCGTAGGGGGAAGCATCATTTTAGGTGTGGCTGCTCAAAAGAGGAGAGTGGGGAAACAATTGCATCTTGCTCTCCGGACTGGTAAGTTCCGAGGATCCAGGAGCTCGTCCTGCAAGCTATATTGACTTCATTGTTGATGCATAGCAAGCATAAGACCGCTGCCCCACCCGTAGGTCCATTGAGAGACAATAACAGGATTCTCCACCACAACGCTAAAGACATGGCTCAAGTACTACAGAAACAATACTGTCCTGCCTTTAGCGATCCCACTGATATTGATGCAAGGGATGTGAACGAGGTCAACCCTCAGCTTATTATCTCTACCATAACTGTCTCACACACTGAAGCAGCAAAGAAGACCAAACTGAACACGTGCAGTTTGCAAAAGAGAATGCCCTCAGCCGACCATATTCTCTTCCATCAGAGGAACTACTCACAGCATCCAAAGTAGAGACTTAGGAGTAGCTGTTGGAAACAGTCTCGACTGGAGTGTTCTCATCAACACTAAAGTCAATATGGTTCACAGAATGAGCTCCTCGATCCTTAGAACCTGCCAGTCCAAGGTGCCAAAATGTCATCAGAGACCATTTCCTCCCACCTGTCCACCTTACATGACCATGCCAGCGCAGTCATCTATCTTGTACACCACATCCGATGTCTCCAATTTTCTCAGCACATTTCTTTGTCCTAAAAGCACCCTGGTATTGCACATCCAGTGGAGCATGCTAGTTTCTTCTCTTTCTATATCTTCTGATTCAAACGCCTAACATTCACAACTGTGTAGCTTTGCTGTTTGTATATAGGCATCGTACAACCTACCTTTCACTCTGGGAGAAAAGCCTTTCATTACCAACTTACATAAAAGTTCTCTAAGCTTTCTCCACTCACATCTTATTCCAGTAACTATCCTTTCAGTCTATCCTCCTCCACTGTTAATTAGCTCACCTAGATAACAGAATCTGCCTACTATTTCTAGGGAGCCTCCTACGTAATCCACAACATCTATTTCCCATGTTCTCTTATTACATATTGCTCCTGCACATCTGCCACAAAAAAACTTCTGTTCTCTCTCTCTTTACATTCCGATCATACCCATACACCTCTTGTGTGTCCATGGTTTGCACTGAGGACATTGTAAGCAATTTCTGCCTACACCTTGTCTATACATGGAACAGGGTCATTTACCCAAATGGATTACTGCCCTATTTTTCTGCTAACTTGAACTTGGGTCTTTGCCAACTTAACTTTAAGACCCTTTCATTCTGGTTTTGTTTTCACATTTGGAATTCTCAAATTAATTCTCCTAAGTTTCAGCTGTAAGAACAAGATCTTCATCATAGAGGAGTTCCCATGGGTAACCAGTCTTAAATTCCTCCGTTATGGCCTTGACGACTATGAAAAATAAGAGAGGTCTCATGACTGACCCATGATTGAACTCCCACTCTCACACTAAATTCATCTTGCTGAACTCATTGTTAACTGTCTTCTTCATTAACTGGGCTACGGCTCTTGCAGGGACATTTATAACCTGGTCCAGTAATTTAATACACACAAGTATACACATACATACGTATATTTGTACATATACCTACACATTTACATATATACATACATACATACATACATATATACATATATATATATGTTTACATATATATGTGCCAAATCTGCAGCTGGTGCAAAGTCCCATCCAGACCTAGGGTTACATGGTAGAGGAACAATGCTGTTGACAAGGCCATTAGAGCAAAGAAGATTGGGGGTAGGAGGAAACCGTATCAGATAACCAGAAGGAAAGCTAGGGGACAGGTCTATCTAGCCAAGAGAGAAGCAGAAAAGAAGTTTCCCTATGTTTAGCGACATGAGAACCAGAGTCTTGAAGTGTTTTCGAATGCAAGACAGTGTATG
>NW_021834408.1:15000-49150 GCF_006345805.1 Octopus sinensis
AATAAATGATGGCAGGTGGCAGGGAGGAGGGTCTGCAAACAGGATAAGAGCTGATAGGGGTGCAATATCACAGAAGATATATAAAGAGGAGTTGGGGGTAGGTAAGGGGGCGTTAATGGGTGTATGGTGTGTGTATACAAGAGCAACAGCTATGATAACTGTGTATGTGTGTGTGTAGTATCACTATGTAAAGCCACATGGTTCTGGGTTCAGTCCCATTGCGTGGCACCTTGGGCAGTTGTCATCGACTACAGCCACAGGCTGAGAAAAACCTTGTGAGAGGATAGGGTAAACGGAAACTGAAAGAAGCCCATCATCTCCAAGTGTGTGTGTTTGTCTTCCCCTCCACTGCTTGACAACCAGTGTTGGTGTGTTCATGTTGCTGTAACTTAGCGACTTGGCAAAACGAGATCGACAGAATAGGTTCTAGTCTTAAAACCTAATAAGTACAGGAGTTGATTCACTTGACTAAATGTCATCAGGTCATTGCTCCATCATGGGCGTAGTTTAATGACTGAAACTAGTATAGTACACACACACACACATAAACTGGAAACAAGCTATGTTAGATGATGATTATGATACATACATACATATGTACGGACGTATGTCTATATATGTATGTATCAATTTAAAAACTGAAATACATTTTGGCCAAAGACTAGCCCCAACCATGTCTGACTTAATAGCATCCCCTCATAGGATCTATTAAATCATTTTCAAGTCATATTTTGTGGTATCGAGCCCCATTCACGTAGGGAGTTGTTGAGTGAGATGTACCCAGGTATTGGGGTTTCTCTGGTATCCCCTGAGGAACTTTGTCCAGGTTTCATTTAAAGGGAATGGGATAGTATTTTTTTTCTTTGATTTGTTTTTGGATAACATTATATGGAATAGGGTCCTGTTGAGGAAAAGAATTATATTGCTGTGGATTTATGTGTTGTGATCCTGAATTGTGCAGGGGCCATGTGGCACGTGGCCACCCTAGCCCTGGATGTATTCTGAATCAAATATTAATGTTGTTTCAGCAATGCTGGTCATGTATTCGCCACATCGTGCAAGATGGCTTTGGAGAGAATAAAGTTTCAATGCTTTAATGTGGTCCCAATAATCAAGACGAGTCATACTTTGTATTTCTTTAATGATTGCTCTCTGGAGTGACTCATTTCTCTGAATGTTTTGTGTGGTGTGGGGCAGGGGTGGGGGACCGTAGGGGGCAGCATCATTTTAGGTGTGGCTGCTCAAAAGAGGAGAGTGGGGGAACAATCGCATCTTGCTCTCCGGACTGGAAAGTTCCGAGGATCCAGGAGCTTGTCCTGCAAGCTATATTGACTTCATTGTTGATGCATAGCAAGCATAAGACCGCTGTCCCACCCGTAGGTCCATTGAGAGACAATAACAGGATTCTCCACCACAACGCTAAAGACATGGCTCAAGTACTACAGAAACAATACTGTCCTGCCTTTAGCGATCCCACTGATATTGATGCAAGGGATGTGAACGGGGTCAACCCTCAGCTTATTATCTCTACCATAACTGTCTCACACACTGAAGCAGCAAAGAAGACCAAACTGAACACGTGCAGTTTGCAAAAGAGAATGCCCTCAGCCGACCATATTCTCTTCCATCAGAGGAACTACTCACAGCATCCAAAAGTAGAGACTTAGGAGTAGCTGTTGAAAACAGTCTCAGCTGGAGTGTTCTCATCAACACTAAAGTCAATATGGTTCACAGAATGAGCTCCTCGATCCTTAGAACCTGCCAGTCCAAGGTGCCAAAATGTCATCAGACCATTTCCTCCACCTCTGTCCACCTTACATGACCATGCCAGCGTAGTCATCTATCTTGTACACCACATCCGATGTCTCCAATTTTCTCAGCACATTTCTTTGTCCTAAAAGCACCCTGGTATTGCACATCCAGTGGAGCATGCTAGTTTCTTCTCTTTCTATATCTTCTGCATTCAACGCCTAACATTCACAACTGTGTAGCTTTGCTGTTTGTATATAGGCATCGTACAACCTACCTTTCACTCTGGGAGAAAAGCCTTTCATTACCAACTTACATAAAAGTTCTCTAAGCTTTCTCCACTCACATCTTATTCCAGTAACTATCCTTTCAGTCTATCCTCCTCCACTGTTAATTAGCTCACCTAGATAACAGAATCTGCCTACTATTTCTAGGGAGCCTCCTACGTATTCCACAACATCTATTTCCCATGTTCTCTTATTACATAGTGCTCCTGCACATCTGCCACAAAAAAACTTCTGTTCTCTCTCTCTTTACATTCCGATCATACCCATACACCTCTTGTGTGTCCATGGTTTGCACTGAGGACATTGTAAGCAATTTCTGCCTACACCTTGTCTATACATGGAACAGGGTCATTTACCCAAACGGATTACTGCCCTATTTTTCTGCTAACTTGAACTTGGGTCTTTGCCAACTTAACTTTAAGACCCTTTCATTCCTGGTTTTGTTTTCACATTTGGAATTCTCAAATTAATTCTCCTAAGTTTCAGCTGTAAGAACAAGATCTTCATCATAGAGGAGTTCCCATGGGTAACCAGTCTTAAATTCCTCCGTTATGGCCTTGACGACTATGTAAAATAAGAGAGGTCCCATGACTGACCCAGGATTGAACACCCACTTGCACACTAAATTCATCTCCCTGTACTCATTGTTAACTGTCTTCTTCATTAACTGGGCTACGGCTCTTGCAGGGACATTTATAACCTGGTCCAGTAATTTAATACACACATGTATACACATACATACGTATATTTGTACATATACCTATACATACATACATACATACATACATACATACATACATACATACATACATATATGTTTACATATATACATGCCAAATCTGCAGCTGGTGCAAAGTCCCATCCAGACCTAGGGTGACATGGTAGAGGAACAATGCTGTTGACAAGGCCATTAGAGCAAAGAAGATTGGGGGTAGGAGGAAACCGTATCAGATAACCAGAAGGAAAGCTAGGGGACAGGTCTATCTAGCCAAGAGGGAAGCAGGAAAGAAGTTTGCCTATGTTTAGCGACATGAGAACCAGAGTCTTGAAGTGTTTTGGAATGCAAGAGAGTGTATGAGAGAGATTTGTGATGTCATAGGAGAGAAATGTGTCCACATGGATGATGGTTCACTAGCATTTAATGATTTGGCAAGGAAAGAGGCTTAGAAATTCCATTATGAAAGACTGCTGGACGTGGAGAATGAATGGGAGGAGAGTCTGCCAAATGTTGACCCAACTGAGGGACCAGCTATCCAAAGTGACAATATCTTGATAGATAAAGCATTTAAGAATATATAAACAGGGAAATACCCCGGCCCATCAGGAATCACTGCTGAGATCCTTAAAATATCTTGGCGTGTGTGGGTAATGGTCTACTCACTCATATCAAGTTGTTCACGAAGGAGTCATACCCAATGACTGGTGTAGCAGCACCATAGTGAACTGCTACAAATGGGAAGGTGATGCTTTAGATAGGAATAATTGCAGAGGTATCAAATTGTTGAATCAAATGATGTAAGTTGCAGAGAGGGTCCTAACCAAACTAATTAGGGAGAGAGTTAGTCTAGAAGAGATGCACTTTGGTTTTGTGGTGCCAGGGAGAAGCACCTCTGATGCTATATTTCTGGAAGGGCAGCTTCAGGAGTGTTATGGAGAGTTCTAGCATCTAAATCTGTCCAATAGAATATTCTAGAGAGTTCTACAACTATTCATTCGATTCTATTGGACAGATTTAGATGCTAGTGATCTCCACAACAAAGAGCAATATGTAACCAAAAATGAACCTCTATACTTCGCTTTTGTTGACTTGGAGAAAGCATTTGACAGGGGCCCCCGATCCCTTATCTGGTTGTCAGTGCTGAAACTAGGGTTAGACGAGTTGTTGGTGAGCCGTTCAAGCAGTGCACAGGGACACAATCAGCAAGGTGATCGTTGGCCAGGAGTACAGTGAAGAATTCAGGGTATAAGTAGGTATTCACCAAGGATCGGTTCCCAGCACCCTCGTGTTCATCATAGTTCTCCAGGCAATAACAGAGGAATGTATGACAGACTGTGCCTGGGAGCTCCTCTAAGCTGATGTCTTTGCTATAATAGATGAATCACTTCCAGAACTAGGGAAAAAGTTTCAGGTATGGAAGCAAGGTCTAGAATAGAAGGGCCTTAGAGTTAACCTAGCAAAATCTTAGTAAATAGAAGTCAGACAAATCACGAATCCCTTCACGTACATGCATATATATATCTGAGAGACCCCCTTCGGTCACGACACTGACCATGGGATTGCACCTAGAAAGCTACCCTCCCAGGCACAAGTCCGGGCAAGGTTGTTTATGGAAGACCAGCAGTCGCCCATGCATACCAGCCTCCCCACTCTACACCACCAGTGTTATCCAAGGGAAAGGCAAAGGGGCCGATACAGCTTGCCACCTGTGACACTGCAACTCATTTCTAAGGCTGAGTGAACTGGAGCAACGTGAAATAAAGTGTCTTGCTCAAGAACACAACACGCAGCCCAGTCTGGGATTCGAGCTCCCAACCTCAAGATCATAAGCTCGATACTCTAAACACTGAGCCATGCACCTTCACATATATACACACATACATCTATCTATATATGTATATATGTATGTATATATATATATATATATATATATATGCGAAATGCGAAACCGGTCTTTCTTCGTAATTATGTCATTATAAGAGGAAAAAAATTAAAAACAAATTTTTTTTATATTCTTCAGACATATTGACGCAAATATATATATTTTTTAACATTTAAGCCTTCTGTAGTTTTTTCACTTTTTACGATTTTATATATATTCACCCACATGCTTCCACAAACAAACTTTCTTATCTATATATATATATATATATATATATGTGTGTGTGTGTGTGTGTGTGTGTGTATATGTATGTGTGTGTGTGTATATATATTATATATATACACACACATACATATATCTATCTATACATACACATATATATACCCACATATATGCATTCACATGTACACACACATAGTTTTCTTGCACTTTTTTATCAGACACCTCTCCACGTGACACACACCACTTTAAATACCACTTCAGATATTGAAATATATTCTTTGGAATGACTTTGTTCCCATTACGTCCTGTGTTAAGCAGTGACAATGGGGCCATCCATGCCCACCCTCGCCAACTCACTCTCTAAGCAACCTTGCAACACATGACATAATCTCCAGATAAACTGCTCTTCTCTCTTTGTTGTTTTTAGCAGATTAGATTACCAATGTTGACCAAAGTCTTCTCTTATCAGCAAAACAGAACATACACTCTCAGCTAATGAGGGGCTATGTACGTGGTAAATCAACAGACAAGAAATAGCAGCCAATTTTGCTGTTAATCACACCCTTGTCTTATATCAAAAGACCCCTTAGTAAGTGCAGTTCAAAATAGATGTAAAATTTTGGGATGGTCATGGATGGAATGCTTTTGATCATGAATCCCAATCAGTGTTTGGCTGCTTCCAGTAATGGCTACTTAGTAAGTAGCTTATTTCCCAACCGCACGTTGCTGGGTTCAGTCCCACTAATTGGCACCTTGGGCAAGTATTTTCTACTATAGCCCCAATCCAACCAAATCCTCAAGAAGGGATTTCTTTGATGAAAACTAAAAAGAAGGCTGATGAGTTTTTGTCTGTTCCTTTGCATTATTTGGAAGCAGGTGTTGGTTTGCTTACGTCCATGTAACCTTACAGTTTGGCGAACCAGAGCAATAGAATAACTGTCAGACTTTCAGTCCAAATAAGGAAATAATAATAATACTGCAGTCAATTTGATCATTTAAATTAATGAAGGCATTGCTCCAGCATGGCAGCAGACTAGCGTATGAAAAAGCAACATAGAATATATATGTGTGTGTTATGGAGAGTGCTAGCATCTAAATCTGTCCAATAGAATATTCTATATGTGTGTGTGTGTATACACATGTATATACATACATGTGTGTTTATATATATATATATATACATGTGTGTCTATATATATATATATATGTATATATACATGTGTGTGTATATATATATATATATTCATGTGTATATATATATATAATATATATATATATATATATACTCTTTAACTTGTTTCAGTCATTTGACTGTGGCCATGCTGGAGCACCGCCTTTTAATCGAGCAACTTGACCCCGGGACTTATTCTTTTGTAAGCCCAGTACTTATTCTATCGGTCACTTTTGCCGAAGCGCTAAGTTACGGGGACATAAACACACCAGCATCGGTTGTCAAGCAATGCTAGGGGGACAAACACAGACACACAAACACACACACGCATATATATATACATACATATATACGACGGGCGTCTTTCAGTTTCCTTTTACCAAATCCACTCACAAGGCTTTGGTCGGCCCGAGGCTATAGTAGAAGACACTTGCCCAAGGTGCCACGCAGTGGGACTGAACCCGGAACCATGTGGTTGGTAGACAAGCTACTTACCACACAGCCACCATGATCCTCTGACCATGAGTCCACTGCTCTGACCAGTGGGCCATTGTGCTTCCACTATATATATATATATCTCATTATATATATATATATATATATATATATTATATATATATATATATATATATATATATATGTATATATATATATATATGTATATATATTGTGCTTCCACTATATATATATATTATATATATATAATATATATATATCTACGAAATTTAACCTTAGGCTACCTCAAGCCGTAATCCCATCTTACCCCATCTTTCCGCCATCGGCGGTGCGCCCGCCCCCCCACCCCCACCACCAATACCGATGAACACTGTTCTCACCCCCACCACCAATACCGGTGAACACTGTTCTCACCCCCACCACCAATACCAGTGAACACTGTTCTCACCGCCACCACCAATACCGGTGAACCCTGTTTTCACCCCCACCACCAATACCAGTATACCCTGTTCTCACCGTCTACACCGGATACGCCCTACTCATCTACACCGGATACGCCCTACTCCCTCCTCCTCCCCCCACTACCCCTTCTCCTCATATGCTTTCACTGTGAAAAGACAAGCTGCTAGCGCCGTAGCTCATCAACTGCCCACCGATCTTACGCTTCCTCCTGACACTGCCTCAATCCGACCATCCCCTTTTAGTACCCTCCCGCCTCGTAATATCCTACGTTTTTATTTCTTACGAACCTACACCAACCCTTCCTGCCATCGTTCCTCCTTACCCCAACCTTCCCCACTGGTTGCTCCCCTATATTACCCGCCTCAACTGGACCCCCCCTCCCCAACTCAACTCTAGAATATCTGTATTTCTTTCCTCTACCTAATTACGTTACTCAGTGACGATAACGAATGTCCACTGCTAACACCAGCTCCTGCCCACGGCGTGGTCAGGTTGGAAGAGAGATCAAAAGAAAAATACCACGAAAACTATCACCACCACAACAACCCTCCTCTTCTCAGGCGCCGAATCCCCCCCGTCCACCCCACATCTCCTTCCCAGTTTTCAGACTTGGCACTATCAATGTTGGTACATTGACAGGCAAGTCTAGTGAGATTGTAGAGATGCTAGAGAGAAGACAGGTTGATGTATGCTGCATACAAGAGGTAAGATGGAGAGATGCTTCGGCTAGGGTCCTCACGGGCAAGGCACTTAGGTACAAACTCTACTGGCAAGGTAACGCAGAAGGTGTAGGGGGTGTAGGCATTCTCCTTGCGGAGGAATGGGTGGATAAGGTCATAGAGGTTGTCAGGGTTGTGATAGAGTGCTTAAGCTCAGGTTGGTCCTACAGAGTGGCACAGCTATGATTATCTCAGCCTATGCCCCACAAGCGGGACTACCAAATGATCAGAAGGACAACTTTTATGATACCCTTCTGCAGGCTACTTCAAAGACTAGTAACAAGGACCTCATCTTTGTAGGTGGAGATTTTAATGGGCATGTTGGGCGGGAATCGGGTATCTTCACTGGGGTACATGGTGGCTATGGTATTGGCACCAGAAATGATGAGGGAACTAGACTGCTGGAATTCTGTGATGCATGTAACCTTTCAATCTGCAACACTAACTTCAAGAAGCCAGTCTGCCACCTTATAACTTATCAGTCAGGAGACTCCGCTAGCCAAATAGACTTCATCCTCACCAGACAACGGGATGCAGGGTTGCTCTTGAATACAAAGACCCTCCCGGGTGAAGAATGTATCCCTCAGCATAGACTAATCATCAGTGACTTTAAGCTTGAGGCCAGAAGGACTCCAAGAAACAAACCAATCCAGAAAAGAAGGATTTGGAGGCTAAAGAACCCTTCGCATGGTCAGAAATTTAGGGACATACTCATCAAGAAATTTGATGAGAGGGAGGAGGAGCTTCAGACGTCAGACATAGAAGGTAGCTGGGATTTCCTACGGGACAGCTTGTTGAGTGCCACAGACCAAGTCTGTGGATGGTGCAAAGTCCCTTCCAGACCTAGAATTACGTGGTGGTGGAATAGTGCAGTAGATAAAGCCATCTGTGAAAAGAGACGGGCCTGGAAAGCCTGGAAGGATGGGGGCAGCAGGGAACTGTACCAGATAGCCAAAAGGGAGGCTGGGCGGCAGGTATACATTGCCAAAGATGTAGCAGAAAAGAAGAAGTTTGCCAATGTCCAGCGTCGCGAGGATCAAAGAGCTGAAGTATTTCGGATTGCCAGACAGTGTGTCAGAGAAAATAGCGATGTTATAGGAGAGAAATGTGTCCGCATGGATGATGGGGCACTTGCTTTTACTACTAGTGAAAAGAAAGAGGCTTGGAGAAGCCATTATGAAAGACTGCTGAATGAGGAGAATGAATGGGAGGAGGAGAGCCTGCCAAATGTTGACCCAGTAGAGGGACCAGCTACCCGAATAGACAGCTCCCTTGTAGATAAGGCAATTAAGGATATGAAACCAGGCAAAGCCCCTGGCCTATCAGGAATCACTGCTGAGATGCTTAAAACAGCTGGCTATGTGGGCTATGCCATAGTCACCCGCATTGTAAACCAGGTAGTTCACAATGGAGTCATACCCAATGACTGGTGCAGCAGCACCATAGTCAACTGCTACAAGGGTAAGGGTGATGCTCTAGATAGAAATAACTACAGAGGTATCAAACTGTTGGACCAGGTGATGAAGGTCTCAGAGAAGGTCATAACCAATCTCATTAGGGAGAGAATTTGTTTAGATGAAATGCAGTTCGGTTTTGTACCAGGTAGAAGCACCACTGATGCTATATTCCTGGTCCGACAACTGCAGGAGAAGTACCTAGCTAAAGATAAACCCCTCTACATAGCTTTTGTAGACTTGGAGAAAGCCTTGACAGGGTTCCCCGTTCCCTTATCTGGTGGTCGATGCGGAAACTGGAGATTGAAGAATGGCTAATAAGGGCTGTACAGGCTCTATACAGAGAGGCTGTCAGCAAGGTTAGGATTGGCAACGAATATAGTGAAGAATTCCGGGTAGAAGTAGGTGTGCACCAGGGCTCAGCCCTCAGTCCCCTTTTATTCATCATAGTCCTTCAGGCAATAACAGAGGAATTCAAAACGGGATGCCCCTGGGAGCTCCTCTATGCCGATGACCTAGCTCTCATAGCAGAATCACTACCGGAACTAGAAGAGAAATTTCGGGTGTGGAAGCAAGGGTTGGAATCAAAGGGCCTTAGAATAAATGTAGCAAAGACCAAAGTATTAGTAAGCAGCAAGAGGTACTCAGCACACATCCCCTCGGGTAGGTGGCCCTGCTCAACTGTAGGAAAGGTACAGGTAGAAACTCCATAAGATGCACCCAATGTAAGTTATGGACACATAAGAGGTGCAGCAACATTAAAGGGAAATTAACAGATAAGATAGCTTTCATGTGCGGCAGATGCACAGGGACAATAGACACAACAGACACTCAGAAAACAGATTCCATCACACTCCAGGGAGAGAAACTAGAAGTAGTTGATAGTTTCCGCTACCTGGGTGACCAAGTTAGTAGCGGAGGTGGATGCACAGAGAGTATCACCACTAGAATACGAATAGCCTGGGCAAAGTTCAGAAAGCTCCTACCCCTACTGGCAACAAAAGGTCTCTCCCTCAGAGCAAAAGGTAGATTGTATGATGCATGTGTGCGAACTGCCATGCTTCACGGTAATGAAACATGGGCTGTGACTGCAGAAGACATGCGTAGACTTGAAAGAAATGAAGCTAGCATGATCCGCTGGATGTGTAGTGTCAGTGTGCACGCAAAACAGAGTGTAAGTATCCTGAGAGAAATGCTGGATATAAGAAGCATCAGATGGGGTGTGCAAGAGCGACGCTTGCGATGGTATGGTCATGTGCTGCGGATGGATGAAGAGAGATGTGTGAAGAAGTGCCACTCCCAAACAGTTGAAGGTATCAGGGGGAGAGGTAGACCCAGGAAGACATGGGATGAGGTGGTCAAGCATGACCTCAGAGCATTGGGCCTCACTGAGGCAATGGCGAAGGACCGAGATCTCTGGAGATATGCTGTTACTACAAAGACCCGGGCTGCTTTCTGCAGCAATTCCACATACCCCCTACCCATTCTAAGTACCCCGGATCCCTAAAGTACCCTGGATCCCCAAAGTACCCCGATCCCCAAAGTACCCCGGACCTCGTTGCCCCCGTGCCGCTGACACGTTAAAATGCTCGAACCGATCGTGACGATGCTGGACCCTCCGGCCCCTGTGCAGGTGGCACAGAAAAAGTACCCAATCCACTCACGGAGTGGTTGGCGTTAGGAAGGGCATCCAGCCGTAGAAACTCTGCCAGATTCAGACTGGAGCCTGGAGAGGCCCCTGGCTTCCCAGACCCGGTCGAACCGTCCAACACGTGCTAGCGCGGAAAGCGGACGTTAAACGATGATGATGATGATGATGATGATATATATATATATAGTGGAAACACAATATATATACATATATATATATATATAATATATATATATATATATTATATATATAATGAGATATATATATATATATATATATATATATATATATATACATATATATATATATACATATATATATATATATATATATATATATATATTATATATATATATATATATATATATAGTGGAAGCACAATGGCCCACTGGTTAGGGCATCAGACTCACGGTCAGAGGATCATGGTTTCAGTCCCACACAAGGTGTTGTGAGTGTTTATTGAGCAGAAACACCTAAAGCCCCATGAGGCTCTGGCAGGGGGTAGTGGTGAACCCTGCTGTGTTACATTCACTCACTCTTTCTTCTTGTTTCTGTTCTATCTGTATATGAAGGGGCCAAACCTGTCACACTGAATCTCCCCGAGAACTACATTACAGGTACACATGCCTGTGGAGCATTCAGCCACTTGCACGTTCATTTCATGAGCAGGCTGTCCGTTGATCAGATCAGCTGGAACCCTCATTGTCGTGACTGAGTGAGTATATACATATATATATCCACACATATACACACACACACACACACACCATATATATTCAAGTAAATCAATCTCATGTAAAATCAACCCTCTCCTTTTGGCCTAAAAATTAGGAATTATCCATTGACCCCGATAAAGGTCAACTCTGTATTTCTCAAAGAAAAGACAGCCTCTGTGGGTCAAGATACCGTATTATCTTCTACATAGAAATGACACTGTTACAAAATTGTGTGGCTACCTAACTGTAGGAATGGTGGAATGCTTGGTGCTTATAGTAAAATACCATTAATAGGGACACTTCACATCTGTTGAGGGATTGCGATTGAATGAGTGCGACAGAAAGAAAAGAAGTGATAGAGAGATACTGAGCGTGAGTGTTGAGGGTAGAGAAGAGAGAGAGAGAGAGAGAGAGAGGCGCAGACAGCAACAGAGAGTTGCCAGTTGTAAAATGCGGATGAATCTCCCACTTGAGGTAGAAAAAAAGGTGGCAGGCAGGGGTCTTCAAAGGGAACAGTAATTTACTCATTAATTACTTCATACTGAAACCAATTACTTCATATTAGCAGTAATTATTTTCATTTCGAGTCTATCTATCTATGCATGTGGTGTGTGTAGGTATATAATTATGTATGTATGTCTGTATCTAAAAATGTTTTATTGCTTAAGAAAAGCTCAAAATGCTTAAATAAGTGATGACCATTAGGGGCGATATCAGGGCAATAGGCACTGTGAAGAGGTTTTTAAAGGATCTTTCCATAGACACACACATTGCATTCTCAGATAAATTCTTTCATTTTTTCCCCCATTTATTCTAATCCATATTTTTTCATCCATAATTTTTACCAAATCAGTCAATAAAATATTCTCCTTCATTGATCACAACTCCTTACCAATATTTTGTTAGCTTCTCAATGCCCTGACGGTAGAAATTTCCTGGTCTTGCAATCGAAGAATTCATCGAGCCATGTTTTCAACTTCATGGCCGAGTTGAACGAAACGCCTTGCAGACTGTTGGAGAGCGACAATGGGGTAAAGAAATCTCGGCCTGTGTCCACGGGTAGCCTGGAGTGTGTCTCTTTTGTTCAGACCGTATGGTACCCATGCAACAAGATTTAGGACCTTACCCATCGAGTGCAGGTGATTCGCGACGGTACCATGAGAACCTCCCATCTGCTGGTTCAATTCCCTAAAGAACTGGCATGAATCCTCATGGATGCGCTCCTTCTATCGATCCTCTTTGACACTCCAACCTCATTTTCCTGATAGGTGGTCAAGTTTATTGAACTCTCAAAATGACAAACATAAACTGAAGAGAAAAATAGACATACTAAACACTCGTAAAAGTCTGGATAAATATATTTTGAGGAGAATTGAAATAATGTTGGAAAATAAGAAACAAATTAATCTGAATAATACACACGCAGGCACGCTTGCTTTTGTGTGTGTGTGTGTGTGTGTGAACGTGTGTGTATACCAATTGGAAAGATTTTATAGAAAATAAGCAAAACTAGGGACAAATAAAAAGAGAAGTACAGCAAAGAAAGCCCTTGCTAAACATAGAAACTGTGTCGTCCCTCAGTTGCTTAACTTCACATCTGAGAACTCATCTTCATGAAACTGGCTGTAAGATCATTCTAGCAAACATGCTCATGTGTCATATTCTTTTCTACTCTAGGCACAAGGCCCGAAATCTTTGGGGAGGGGGGCTAGTCGATTAGATCGACCCCAGTATGCAACTGGTACTTAATTTATAGATCCCGAAAGAATGAAAGGCAATGTCGACCTTGGCATTATTTGAACTCAGAACGTAAAGACGAAATACCCCTAAGCATTTCCCCTGGTGTGCTAACGTTTCTGCCAGCTCACCGCCTTTCATGTGTCATATTTGTAATAAGACATTTAAGTCCTGCCTTGGTCTAAAAAGGCATTTAAATATCCATAAATCAGACAAGACAAACAACACTGTACCATTTGATGTGTGAAACTTATTTGCATTGTTTGTGATGCAAATTTCAAACAGTTTTTGGGATTGAAAAGCCACTTAGGGGCTCATGCTTCATCTTGGGGTGATATTTGACAGTTTGCACAAACGGAAATGAAAGGACCATATCCCATCCAAAAGTAAAAGTATTTTTAAATAATTGAAAAATCAACCATGTTACGGTCGGGATAAAAGAGTTTAATCAAAGTAGCCACCCTCAACTGCCACCAGGGCCTCAAGGTGTCTCTGGAACCTAGCCCTTGTGTTCCTCATTGAGTTCCTCAGATGATCTTCGAATGCCTTCTTCATCTTGACCATCAGCTCAGACTTTGTGTTGCAGAGAGAGCGGTTCATGTCTTTCCCAACTGCGCCACACACATAATAATCCTTGGATTTGCAATCAGGGGGTTTAGAAATTAAGAAATGGGGGCTGGTGAAGTCAAAGAAATTCCCCGACAACCATTTTTGATTATTTCTGGAAGTATGGAGACATAGTAATCCTGCTGCCACACATATGGCATTCCAGCAGAAATTTCTCCAGCCAGGGTTTCAACAGAGTCTCCACATAACCGTCTGAATTGACCCAAAAGCCCTGAGGGGTAGCACGATGTCACCCTCACTCAAGATACACTCAAAGACAGTCACTGTTTTGGGCAACTTTGTTTTTCATGATACACAGCACATCACGTGGATTTGTTTTCTTACAACTGTGAATAACCAGACAATTCTTGGTTCAACGGGATGCCTTACCTTGTTCAGGAGATCTTTTGGCCTTGGTCAGGAGGTCCTCCTTGAACTTGGCTATCAGAATTTGTCCTTTGCTACCACGTGTAGTGGTAGCACAGGTCCTTCTTCAGGATCAGCTTCACAGTGGCAACTCTGACACCCATCTCGCTCACCAAAGCCCACATTCCTTTGTTTGGGTCTTACATCCCCTTCCCCTGCCATTGTGGATGAACCTTGGCATTCAGATCCAGTCAGGACCCATGATGTACCCTTTCCTTCTGGCCATGGTGTCGTAGTCTCCATTGCAGTTCTCCATGTCACGTGCTACAGCCTTAAAAATGTTCACAAAGCGTTGAGCACCAGTCAGGATGTTGGCATTTGGGTACCTGGGTTGGATCATCATGATACAGGTAACTCGTTTCTAATATGCAGATGCCTGCCACACCTCCATCTCAGCTAACCTTGTTTTTCTCAACGATACCTTTGACTGATCGCCAACATATCAAGTGGTTCCTTAAGAAACAAGACATAGCAGATCGTCAAATATGACCCAGACATCCAGGTACTTGTATATACAAACATTCTCGGCTGTACATGCATAGTGTATATATTATCTTTATACACACATTTATCACGGAATAGCATTGAGGGAAATCTCCCTACGCGACCCCGAGTGTTAAAGAACACTGAATGTCTCCGAACAGGCCAGACAACTGTCCCCTACATGAGCTAGAATGGTAGATATCGATATTCCCCATTATTGTAGTTCCGGGTACCATGCATTCAGTGTTCTTTAACACCTGTCGTTATGTAGGGAGTCTCCCCAGAATGCTATCCCGCAACAAACTGGCGGATAAACAAAACACATACACTATCAATATGCGACCGATAAAGTGTGTGTGTGTGTGTGTGTGTGTGTATTTACTACACAAGAATTCACTATAAAGGAAATATCAAGTGTTGAACATTTTCAGTGAGTTGATAGATACAGAGAGAGGGAGATGTATGATTCTACACGCATAAATGCATATATGTATATATGCGTACACACATAAATGAGTGTATGTAGAAGTGGTATGCATACACATGTGTGTATATATATACAAATATAAATATTATTTGAAACATTTTATTGCTCAGCAAGAATAAAGCACCATAAAAGGTAGAATTATAAATATAGAAAGCAGGCGTACACGAAGTACGATCATTGCTAGAAATAGCAGCCGGTAAGCTATTGGCGATATGTAGAGCATCACTGAATGTTTACAGGCAGAGCCGCTAAGTTATGGGGATATAAACAAACCAACATCGGCTATCAAGCGCTGGTCGGAGGACAAACACAGACACACACACAAATATAAACGTGTGTGTGTGTGTATGTCTGTTTGTCCACTCATCAGCGCTTGAGAACAGGAGTCGGTGTATTGATGTCTGCATAACTCAGCGGTTCGGCAAAGCAACTGATAGAATACTTACCTGGGGGGGGGGGGGTCGAATTGTTTGACAAAAACGCTTCAAGGTGAAGCCCCAGCATAGCCGCAGTCAAATGACTGAAACAAGTAAAAGAATAAAAGAATACATGTGTATATCTGTATAGATTGCTTCCCAACTGTGTGGTTCTGGGTTCAATCCCACTGCATGGCACCTTGGGTAAGTGTCTTGTACCATAGCCTCGGGCCAACCAAAGCCTTCTGAGTGGATTTGGTAGACGGAATTTGAACTCAGAATGTGAAGGCAAACGAAATACTGCTAATCATTTCTCCCGGTGTGCTAGCGATTCTGCCGGGGCAAGCTTGGAGAGTCGTGAGCAAATCGGACAAGATGCTTAGCGCCATTCCGTCCATCTTTGCGCTCTCAGTTCACATTCTGCCAAAGTTGACATTGCTTTTAATTCTTTCAGGGTCGATAAAGAAAGTAGCAGTGAGGCAGCAGGGTCAATGAAGTCGACCTACCCCACTAAAAATATATAAATATACATATATATATACGTGAGGTTATTTGCCACCTAAATGTGGCTAACCTTAAGGGTTGATGCTACTGTAGCTTGTAGCCCCAGGACGACATCTCCTCCAGCTGGCTATTGACACACTTTCTGTGCCCTATCAGTATTTGCAAAGGGAAGCCATCGTTCCCTTCTCCAGTCTGACATTATACACATGGACCGGAGTTTCTGGACAGGTCAATGCCAGAAACTCGGGTCCGTGTGTATCACGTCAGGTTGAAGATGGGAAGGACGGCTTCCCTTTGCAAATACTGATAGGGCACAGAAAGTTTGTCAATAGCCAGCTGGAGGAGATGTCTTCCTGGGGCTACAAGCTACAGTAGCATCAACCCTTAAGGGTTAGTCATATTTAGGTGGCAAATATACTTCACAATGTTGTGCAGTTACAGTTCATACCTCGCTCAGAGATTTATGATATATATATCCCTCTCTCCTCTCTTTCGGAGAGGCACTGAGCAGCTATACGCACACATACACACACGGCAGAGTAACTCCCGCCTACCGAATTCAATCACAAAGCTTCGGTTGGCTCGGGGCTATAGTGGAAGACACCTACCCAATGTGCCACGCAGTGGGACTGAACCCTGAAGCCAGGTAGCAAGGAAGCAAGCTCCCTAAACACACACACACATATATATATATATATATATATATATATATATATATGGAGAGAGAGAGAGAGAGGAGGGAGTGAAAGAGAGACAGACAGAAAGAGAGAGGACAGAAAGAGACTATTAGCTAGATGGATGTGTAGGCAAGGGCGTGTGTGCAATGCAGTGGTGTTGGCAGTTGAGGTGAAGGAGATAATGGCAAGGAGTCATTGTTTCCTCTGATATTGCAATCTCTTATTTCTTTGGCAAATCTCAAAGTTGAAGAGAATTTCACAATAAATGATGGCAGGTGGCAGGGAGGAGGGTCTGCAAACAGGATAAGAGCTGATAGGGGTGCAATATCACAGAAGATATATAAAGAGGAGTTGGGGGTAGGTAAGGGGGCGTTAATGGGTGTACGGTGTGTGTATACAAGAGCAACAGCTATGATAACTGTGTATGTGTGTGTGTAGTATCACTTTGTAAAGCCACATGGTTCTGGGTTCAGTCCCATTGCATGGCACCTTGGGCAGTTGTCATCGACTACAGCCACAGGCTGAGAAAAACCTTGTGAGAGGATAGGGTAAACGGAAACTGAAAGAAGCCCATCATCTCCAAGTGTGTGTTTGTCTCTCCCCTCCCACTGCTTGACAACCAGTGTTGGTGTGTTCATGTTCCTGTAACTTAGCGACTTGGCAAAACGAGATCGACAGAATAGGTTCTAGTCTTTAAAATAGTAAGTACAGGAGTTGATTCACTTGACTAAATGTCATCAGGGCATTGCTCCATCATGGGCGTAGTTTAATGACTGAAACTAGTATAGTACACACACACACACACATAAACTGGAAACAAGCTATGTTAGATGATGATTATGATACATACATACATATGTACGTACGTATGTCTATATATGTATGTATCAATTTAAAAACTGAAATACATTTTGGCCAAAGACTAGCCCCAACCATGTCTGACTTAATAGCATCCCCTCATAGGATCTATTAAATCGTTTTCAAGTCATATTTGGTGGTATTGAGCCCCATTCACGTAGGGAGTTGTTGAGTGAGATGTACCCAGGTATTGGGGGTTTCTCTGGTATCCCCTGAGGAAATTTGTCCAGGTTTCATTTAAAGGGAATGGGATAGTATTTTTTTTTTCTTTGATTTGTTTTTGGATAACATTATATGGAATAGGGTCCTGTTGAGGAAAAGAATTATATTGCTGTGGATTTATGTGTTGTGATCCTGAATTGTGTAGGGGCCATGTGGCACGTGGCCACCCTAGCCCTGGATGTATTCTGAATCAAAATTAATGTTGTTTCAGCAATGCTGGTCATGTATTCGCCCACATCGTGCAAGATGGCTTTGGAGAGAATAAAGTTTCAATGCTTTAATGTGGTCCCAATAATCAAGACGAGTCATACTTTGTATTCTTTAATGATTGCTCTCTGGAGTGACTCATTTCTCTTAATGTTTTGTGTGGTGTGGGGCAGGGGTGGGGGGACCGTAGGGGGCAGCATCATTTTAGGTGTGGCTGCTCAAAAGAGGAGAGTGGGGAAACAAAACATCTTGCTCTCCCTGGACTGGAAAGTTCCGAGGATCCAGGAGCTCGTCCTGCAAGCTATATTGACTTCATTGTTGATGCATAGCAAGCATAAGACCGCTGCCCCACCCGTAGGTCCATTGAGAGACAATAACAGGATTCTCCACCACAACGCTAAAGACATGGCTCAAGTACTACAGAAACAATACTGTCCTGCCTTTAGCGATCCCACTGATATTGATGCAAGGGATGTGAACGGGGTCAACCCTCAGCATATTATCTCGACCATAACTGTCACACACTGAAGCAGCAAAGAAGACCAAACTGAACACGTGCAGTTTGCAAAAGAGAATGCCCTCAGCCGACCATATTCTCTTCCATCAGAGGAACTACTCACAGCATCCAAAAGTAGAGACTTAGGAGTAGCTGTTGGAAACAGTCTCGACTGGAGTGTTCTCATCAACACTAAAGTCAATATGGTTCACAGAATGAGCTCCTCGATCCTTAGAACCTGCCAGTCCAAGGTGCCAAAATGTCATCAGACCATTTCCTCCACCTCAATGACCATGCCAGCGCAGTCATCTATCTTGTACACCACATCCGATGTCTCCAATTTTCTCAGCACATTTCTTTGTCCTAAAAGCACCCTGGTATTGCACATCCAGTGGAGCATGCTAGTTTCTTCTCTTTCTATATCTTCTGCATTCAACGCCTAACTTTCACAACTGTGTAGCTTTGCTGTTTGTATATAGGCATCGTACAACCTACCTTTCACTCTGAGAGAAAAGTCTTTCATTACCAACTTACATAAAAGTTCTCTAAGCTTTCTCCACTCACATCTTATTCCAGTAACTATCCTTTCAGTCTATCCTCCTCCACTGTTAATTAGCTCACCTAGATAACAGAATCTGCCTACTATTTCTAGGGAGCCTCCTAGGTATTCCACAACATCTATTTCCCATGTTCTCTTATTACATATTGCTCCTGCACATCTGCCACAAACAACTTCTGTTCTCTCTCTCTTTACATTCCTCTCATACCACTACACCTCTTATGCGTCCATGGTTTGCACTGAGGACATTGTAAGCAATTTCTGCCTACACCTTGTCTATACATGGAACAGGGTCATTTACCCAAACGGATTACTGCCCTATTTTTCTGCTAACTTGAACTTGGGTCTTTGCCAACTTAACTTTAAGACCCTTTCATTCCTGTTTTGTTTTCACATTTGGAATTCTCAAATTAATTCTCCTAAGTTTCAGCTGTAAGAACAAGATCTTCATCATAGAGGAGTTCCCATGGGTAACCAGTCTTAAATTCCTCCGTTATGGCCTTGACGACTATGTAAAATAAGAGAGGTCTCATGACTGACCCATGATTGAACTCCCACTCGCACACTAAATTCATCTCCTGTACTCATTGTTAACTGTCTTCTTCATTAACTGGGCTACGGCTCTTGCAGGGACATTTATAACCTGGTCCAGTAATTTAATACACACAAGTATACACATACATACGTATATTTGTACATATACCTATACATATACATACATACATACTATACATACATACATACATATATACATATATACATATGTTACATATGTATATGCCAAATCTGCAGCTGGTGCAAAGTCCCATCCAGACCTAGGGTGACATGGTGGTAGAGGAACAATGCTGTTGACAAGGCCATTAGAGCAAAGAATTGGGGGTAGGAGGAAACCGTATCAGATAACCAGAAGGAAAGCTAGGGGACAGGTCTATCTAGCCAAGAGAGAAGCAGAAAAGAAGTTTGCCTATGTTTAGCGACATGAGAACCAGAGTCTTGAAGTGTTTTGGAATGCAAGACAGTGTATGAGAGAGATTTGTGATGTCATAGGAGAGAAATGTGTCCACATGGATGATGGTTCACTAGCATTTAATGATTTGGCAAGGAAAGAGGCTTAGAAATTCCATTATGAAAGACTGCTGGACGTGGAGAATGAATGGGAGGAGAGTCTGCCAAATGTTGACCCAACTGAGGGACCAGCTATCCAAAGCGACAGTATCTTGATAGATAAAGCAATTAAGAATATGTAAACAGGGAAAGGCCCCGGCCCATCAGGAATCACTGCTGAGATCCTTAAAATATCTTGGCGTGTGTGGGTAATGGTCTACTCACTCATATCAAGTTGTTCACGAAGGAGTCATACCCAATGACTGGTGTAGCAGCACCATAGTGAACTGCTACAAATGGGAAGGTGATGCTTTAGATAGGAATAATTGCAGAGGTATCAAATTGTTGAATCAAATGATGTAAGTTGCAGAGAGGGTCCTAACCAAACTAATTAGGGAGAGAGTTAGTCTAGAAGAGATGCACTTTGGTTTTGTGGTGCCAGGGAGAAGCACCTCTGATGCTATATTTCTGGAAGGGCAGCTTCAGGAGTGTTATGGAGAGTTCTAGCATCTAAATCTGTCCAATAGAATATTCTAGAGAGTTCTACAACTATTCATTCGATTCTATTGGACAGATTTAGATGCTAGTGATCTCCACAACAAAGAGAAATATGTAACCAAAAATAAACCTCTGTACTTGGCTTTTGTTGACTTGGAGAAAGCCTTTGACAGGGGCCCCCGATCCCTTATCTGGTCGTCAATGCTGAAACTAGGGTTAGACGAGTTGTTGGTGAGCCATTCAAGCAGTGTACAGGGACGCTATCAGCAAGGTGATCGTTGGCAAGGAGTACAGTGAAGAATTCAGGGTATAAGTAGGTATTCACCAAGGATCGGTTCCCAGCACCCTCTTGTTCATCATAGTTCTCCAGGCAATAACAGAGGAATGTATGACAGACTGCGCCTGGGAGCTCCTCTAAGCTGATGTCTTTGCTATAATAGATGAATCACTTCCAGAACTAGAGAAAAAGTTTCAGGTATGGAAGCAAGGTCTAGAATAGAAGGGCCTTAGAGTTAACCTAGCAAAATCTTAGTAAATAGAAGTCAGACAAATCATGAATCCCTTTAGGTACATGCATATATATATCTGAGAGACCCCCTTCAGTCACGACACTGACCATGGGATTGCACCTAGAAAGTTACCCTCCCAGGCACAAGTCCGGGCAAGGTTGTTTATGGAAGACCAGCAGTCACCCATGCATACCAGCCTCCCCACTCTACACCACCAGTGTTATCCAAGGGAAAGGCAAAGGGGCCGATACAGCTTGCCACCTGTGACACTGCAACTCATTTCTAAGGCTGAGTGAACTGGAGCAACGTGAAATAAAGTGTCTTGCTCAAGAACACAACACGCAGCCCAGTCCGGGATTCGAGCTCACAACCTCACGATCGTAAGCTCAACACTCTAACCACTGAGCCATGCACCTTCACATATATACACACATACATCTATCTATATATGTATATATATATATATATATATATATGTGTGTGTGTGTGTATATATATATACACACACACACACATGCACATATATATTTATCTATACATACACATATATACCCACATATATGCATTCACATGATACAACACATACATACACATAGTTTTCTTGCACTTTTTTATCAGACACCTCTCCATGTGACACACACCACTTTAAATACCACTTCAGATAATGAAATATGTTCTTGGAATGACTTTGTTTCCATTACGTCCTGTGTTAAGCAGTGACAATGGGGCCATCCATGCCCACCCTCGCCAACTCACTCTCTAAGCAACCTTGCAACACCCGAGGAATGTCACCAACGCATGACATAATCTCCAGATAAACTGCTCTTCTCTCTTTGTTGTTTTTAGCAGATTAGATTAACAATGTTGACCAAAGTCTTCTCTTATCAGCAAAACAGAACATACACTCTCAGCTAATGAGGGGCTATGTACGTGGTAAATCAACAGACAAGAAATAGCAGCCAATTTTGCTGCTAATCACACCCTTGTCTTATATCAAAAGACCCCTTAGACAGTGCAGTTGAAAATAGATGTAAAATTTTGGGATGGTCATGGATGGAATGCTTTTGATCATGAATCCCAATCAGAGAGAGAGAGAAAGAGAGAGAGAGAGTGAGAGAGAGAGAGAGAGAAAGAGGGAGAGAGTGAGAGAGAGAGAGAGAAAGGGGGTAAAAGTATAAAGGCTCCCTCCCGGTCATGAATGACCATGGGATTGCACTTAGAAAGTTCCCCTCTGAGGTACAAGTCCAGCAGTTGCCCATGCATTCCAGCCTCTGCTCTCCATGTCACCAATGTTGTCCATGGCAAAGGCAAAGGACGATACAGCCATATATATATATATATATATATATATATATATATATATATATATATATCATATATATATACATATATACAATAGATATGTGTGTGTGAGAGAGTACTTAGGTGCAGACGTGGGTTGGTGGTAAGAAGTCTGCTTCCCAGCCACATGGTTCTGGTTTCAGTCCCACAGTGTGCCACCATGGGCAGGAGTCTTCTACTACAGTCTCACGCCCACCAAAGAATTGTGAGAGGATTTTGTAGATGGAAACTGAAAGAAGCCCATCATATGTATACATACATCTAAATGCATAGATCTTTGTGAGTATTTCTTCCCCACAATCGCTTGACAACTGGTGTGTGTTTACATTCCTGTAACCTAGTGGTTCATCAAAAAAAAATCAATAAAATAAATATCAAGATTTTTTTTAAATGAGGTCAATTCATGTGTTTAAAACGTTTCAAGGCAGTGCCCCAGCATGGGCACAATATATATATATATATATATATAGATACATACATATAAATATAAATCAGAAATGGAAAAACAAAACAATAAATTGAACAATGTATGCATGTATATGTAATTTATACACATATATAGACACCCCCACCCCATCAGTGGTCTACTACCCCTTCTACCACTCCCCTCTCCAATCACATACCCCTATTCATCTCCATTTCTGCCCCTCTCCTCTTCTTCATATTGATGTGACTAACGATAGCACTGGATCTTTCCGATGGCTCCCTCTACATCAATTCCCTTGTAACAAGAGAGCCAAGACATATATCACCCCCACCCAACACCCCTCTCATGCACATCAGTCTTCTGGTACTGTTTGGGGTCCACATATAAGGAGCTCATCAGATGTACATGTACCCCATACACTCGCTCCCACCAATGTCCATTATATTGACATCAACCATTCACTCTCATCATTTATTGAGATGCCTTATATCTCGCTCTTTCTCACTTCTAATCCCTCCTGGGCTGGATCCAGAACAAGAAGGCACCAAGGACACTGTAAGACAGTTGATGTTAGGAAGGACAAACACACCATAGAAACGAAACCCAAATAAATATAAAGGCTAAATGACATCCTGAGACCCATCTGGGAGAGAACCGCTGACCCTCCAATCCATACAAGTGGACAAAACAAATATGTACAGTGATGATGATGATGTGATGATGATGATGATTATAAATGAAGCTGAAAACACACGCACACATATGAAACTAATAAAATGATGAAGATGGAGAGCCCCTTCCAATGTGGAAAGGGTCAGTTAAGTAACATTTACATATTCCCGAAATATAAAAGATGACTTTTGCCTTTCTACATCGTAAGAAGCTGTCAGTCTCCAATGACAAGGCTTCTAGCAAACCACAAGGCTCTTCAGTACATGTGTGTGTGTGTGTGTGACTATCTATGTATGTAAGTATGCACACACACACACACGTGGCATATATAGTTTTGTATATGTATATATATTATATATATATATATATACATATTATATATATATGTAGGCAGGAGTGCATTTGTAGTAAGAAGCTTGCTTCCCAACCACATGGTGTGGGTTCAGTCCCATTGCATGGCACCTTGGGCAAGTGTCTTTGGGCCGAGCAAAGACTTGTGAGGATTTAGTAGATGGAAACTGAAAGAAGCCCATCATAATATATATAATTATATATATTATATAAAAGGGCTTAGTAAAATAAATTACTTTGCCGCATACTGAACTCATTAGAAATAGCAGCTAAAAAACTTTTTTAAAGCTATTTCTAATACTTAAAGAAAATCTCTCTCATATTATAGTGTTTGCTTAATTCAACTCACAAAAGTTTGGGGTAAGGACATCGAAAATTTTGTGAGTTGAATTAAGCAAACACTAATATGAGAGAGATTTTCTTTAAGTATTAGAAATAGCTTTAAAAAGTTTTTTAGCTGCTATTCTAATGAGTTCAGTATGCGGCAAAGTAATTTATTTTACTAAGCCCTTTTATATAATGTAATAATTTGAATTCGCCTTGAATGGTCCCTTTGCACTGACACTTGGTGAAATTGATTAATAATTAATTAATTTGCCCTCATTGTTGAAATTATATATATATATATATATATATATATAAATAGTTTCTCAGTGTATTTGCTTTGTATGTCGTAATTAGTATACTGTTAATTATAGCAGTTGCTTAATCACTAGACTGGAGGCAGACACAATACACACACACACTAAATATATTATATATATATGTGTATGTATTATATTTATATATATATGTAAAAACACATTTATCTATGCACACAGAAATAATTGTATGTACATTTATATATGTGTGTGTGTGTGTGTGTGTGTGTGTTTGCAAGTATTTATCCCTTTTTCCCTGTAGTGGGAACCTAGCACACACACATCCATATACACGAGTATATATATATATATAGACATGATATAGAGACACACATGTAGGACATGTCTAGGCTTTATCATTTGTCTACGTGATCAAATAGATAACAGCTTGTGTGCAAATTTCACACTACACACACACCCACACACACGAGGCGTTAACGCCCACTTCTTCCTGCTATTTATAAATAAGCCTCACTAGTAGGGATTATCACATTTTTGCCCGTTCTTTCAACTGAACTCACAGACAGAAAGACTTCAGGCTGAAATTCAAACGCAATTGTTGACTCAAGTAAGTACTTTTATGATAATTATCTTCATTAACAACTTCATTAACACATTTACAGTATGAAATATTCCTTACAACTATTTCAAACATAATTATGCTGTTATGTTGAAAATTGTTTTATTTTCAGGCAGTATTTTTCATACTAGGAACTGTTCAAACATTTCACAGAGTTACATTATAAGCAAAACATTTCATTTCCAGAATATAATATAAAGGATAGTTTGGTTATGACAAGGTCAAAACTATTTGATGGAAATTAAGGAAAAATGTAGATTTGTGGATGAGAAAGACATGAATAATAATTGAAGAGAGGGTGTGTCATTTATAGAGTTAGGTTAACAGACTAAATGGTGGTGGTCGTGGTGAAGTAGAGATTTCAAGTTATGTATGTAATGTGTAGCTGATGTGTTTAACTCCTTTAGTTATTGAACCCTGGCCATGCTGGAGCATTGCCTTTATGTATTTAACTGATCGTATTAGCACCAGCATTTCTTTTTAAGTCCGGTAAATATTTTAACCGAATCTATTTGTGGATCAGCTAAATTAGGAAATGGAGTTGATATTTTAATTAAACAGTAAGTACTAATGATTAAATGATGGAAAGAATATATATATATATATATATATATATATAAAGTGAGAGAGAGATACACACTTGTATACATACATATATACGCACACTCTTCACGTTTGTGCTAATTTCCTCCAATAAACTATAAAAAATGTGTCCAGGATTTCAAATACTTTTACAAGAAGAGAAAGTTTATATTTTTTTGAACAATCTCAAAAATATTTGATAAATTCTAAAGAAAGAAAATGTAAATTATATTTAATGACAAAAAGTTTTAGATTTTATGTTTCATGGAAAATTCAAAGTTTGTAAAACAATTTTACAGAAATTTAAGATAGAAATCAAATAGGTTCGTAACTGTGTCTTTATTTTTGTCCCACTAACATTGCTTGACAACCGATGTTGGTGTGTTTACATCCCTGTAACTTAGTTGTTCAGCAAAACACACCAATAAATAACTAGGCTTACAAAGAATAAGTCCTGGGGTCGATTTGCTCGACTAAAGGTGGTGCTCCAGTATGGCCACAGTCAAATGACTGAAACAAGTATAAGAATAAAAGAATATATATATATATTATATATATTATATACATACAGGCGCTGGAGTGGCTGTGTGGTAAGTAGCTTGCTTACCACCCACATGGTTCCGAGTTCAGTTCCACTGCGTGGCATCTTGGGCAAGTGTCTTCTACTATAGCCTCGGGCCGACCAAAGCCTTATGTGTGGATTTGGTAGGCGGAAACTCAAAGAAGCCCGTTGTATATATATATGTATATATATGTATGTGTGTATGTGTATGTTTGTGTGTCTGTGTTTGTCCTCCTAGCATTGCTTGACAACCGATGCTGGTGTGTTTACGTCCCCGTCACATAGTGGTTCAGCAAAATAGACTGATAGAATAAGTACTAGGCATACAAAGAATAAGTCCCAGGGTCGATTTGCTCGACTAAAGGCGGTGCTCCAGCATGGCCGCAATCAAATGACTGAAACATAAAAGAGTAAAAGAGGAGTATATACATGTACACTATATAAACACACACACACATAATATATACATGTTTATGTAAAAGGGAAATAAAATGTTGAAGTTGATATTGAAAAGGAGAGAGGGATTGAGAGAGAGAGAGAGAGAGAGAGAGAGAGAAGAAAGTAAAAGAAGAGAAGGACATATGAAGGATATAAAATAGGAAAGGAAGGGTTGTTATCATTATTATTAATTACTATTACTATTATTATTATTAATTACTATTACTATTATTTGGGTGGTGAGCTGGCAGAATCGTTAGCATGCTGGGCAAAATGCTAGGCAGCTATTTGTTTGCCTTTACGTTCTCCGTGCAAATTTTGCAGACATCAACCTTTATCCTTTCGGGGTCAATAAAATAAGTACCTTTTGTGTTCTGGGGTCGATGTAATCAATTTACCTGCTCTCCAGAACAAGCTGGCTTTCTGTTAAAATTTGAAGCCATTATTATTATCATTATTATTATTATTATTATTATTACAACTCATCTGCCACTATATTCTGAGTTCAAATTCCACCAAGGTCAACTATGGCTTTCATTCTTTTGGGGTCAATTCAATAAGTTCCAGCTATGCACTGGAGGCGATATAATTTACTAGTCCCCTCACCCCAAATTTCAGGCCTTGTGCCTATAGTAAGAGAGTATTCTTCTCCTTATTCTTCTTCTTCTTCTTATTATTATTATTATTATCATTATTATTATAATTTCTGTGACGAGCTGGCAGAATTGTGAGAATGCAAGCAAAATGTTGAGCGGCATTTTGTCCATCTTTACATTCTGAGTTCAAATTCCACCAAGGTTGACTTAGCCTTTCATCCTTTTGGGATCGATAAATTAAGTACTAGTTGAGTACTGGGGTCAGTGTAATAGACTGGACCCTTCCTTGAACTTGCTGGCCTTGTGCCAAAACTTGAAATCATTTTTATTATATTAAAAAAAAAATAAAAGAAATCATTGCTGTTGTTGTTGTTGTTTTTACTGCTGCTGCTGCTAATATTATTATTATTGATGTTGTTATTGTTATAGTTATTGATATTCTTCTTATCATTATTCTTATTATTATTAATGTGATGAACAAGCAGAATTGTTACAAAATGCCAGACAAAATACTTTGCATCATTTCTTCCAAGTTTACATTTTGAGTTCAAATTCCACCAAGGTTGATTTTGACCCTTGTCCTTTTGGGATTGATAAAATAAGAACCAGTTAGGGGCTGGGGGGGGGGGTGTAATCAATTAACCCCCCCAATACCCAAAATTTCAGGCCTTATGTCTATAGTAGAAGGATTATTATTATCTTCAAAATATTACCAAAAAAAATTGGGGGCATGGCTGTATGGTTAAGAAACTCACTTCACAACCTTGTGGTCTCAGGTTCAGTCCCACTTTGCAGCACCTTAAAGAATTAACTTCTTCTAATGTTCCAGGTTGACTCAAGCCTTGTGAGTGGGTTTCGTACATGGAACTGATAAAGCCTATGGTATATACATGTGTGTGTATATTCATGTATGCATATCTACATTTGTACTTGTATGTGTATGCATGTAAGTGTGTGTGTGTGTGTGTGTGTGTGTGTGTGTGTGCATATGTCTGCTCACGTCTCCTTGTCTTGACATCTGCTGCGAATTATAAACAAATGTCACGTCAAACAAACAGAGTCGTTTGTTTGCAGTGTTCCACCAGAAAACATATCCAACCATTGTGCTGTTCATGTTGGAAGAACTTGGGGAAATATTCTCTTGCTTGGAACCAGCTGAGGATTGGTGACCCTCATCGAGTGTAGTCATAGACTTGACTGAGTGGCACTCACAAGAACCTGGCAAGAAACAAAACAAAATTATGAGAGGGAAAATACAGAAAAAAAAAATACATCACCTCCAGTTCACTGCTTCCTGTAGCAGAAACAGCTGGAAGCTAATGAAGGTGTCTACGTAACTCTTGTTCTTTTGTCGTTCATTGATTCATATCTATAAACATACATAGACACAAACATTTATACACAGGTATGTGAAGGTATATTCATATATTTACATATGTCCATTTATGTATATGTGTATGTATGTATATATCATCATCATCATCGTTTAACATCCACTTTCCAAGCTACCATGGTTGGACAATTTCACTGAGGACTGGCGAACCAGATGGCTGCACCAGGCTCCAATGTTGATCCGGCAGAGTTTCTACAACTGGATGCCCTTCCTAACGCCAACCATTGAGAGTGTAGTGGGTGCTTTTACGTGTCACCAGCACGGGGCCAGTCACGCGATACTGGTAACGACCTTGCTCAAATCTTTTACACATGCCACCTGCACAGGTGCCAGTAAGGCGATGCTGGTAACTATCAAGCGACTTTTATGTGCCACTGGCATGGAAGCCGGTTAGCCACTCTGTCAACGATCACACTCGTATGGTGCTCTTTGCTCCCCGCTAGCACAGATGCCAGTCATCGGATTTGATTTTGATTTCACTTGCATCAACAGGTCTTCGCAAGCAGAGTTTTAGTGTCCAAAGAAGGAAAAGGGACGCAAAGTGGGCTGGTTACGCCCCTGGCATAGGCCACGAGGTTATGTTCTCATGTGGCTTGTTGAGTCTTCTCACGCACGGCATATTTCCAAAAGTGTCGGTCACTAATCATTTCCTTGGTGAGGCCTAAAGTTCGAATGTCATGCTTCACCACTTCATCCCACGTTTTCCTGGGTCTACCTCTTCCACAGGTTCCCTCAACCGCTAGGGTGTGGCACTTTTTCACACAGCTATCCTCATCCATTCTTGCGGCATGACCATACCAGTGCAGTTGTCTTTTGTACACCACATCTGCTGCTTCTTAGGACCAATATTTCTCTCAAGGTACTTAGACTCTGTCGAGTATGCACACTGACATTACACATCCATTGGATCATACTGGTTTCATTCCTGCGAGCTTACGCATGTCCTCAGCAGTCACAGCCCATGTTTCACTGCCATGTAGCATGGCTGTTCGTACACATGCGTCATACAGTCAACCTTTTACTCTGAGCGAGAGGCCCTTTGTCACCAGCAGAGGTAAGAGCTCTCTGAACTTTGCTCAAGCTATTCTTATTCTAGCAGCTACACTTTCAGCGCACCCTCTCCTGCTGCTGACTTGGTCACCTAGGTAACGGAAGCTATCAACTACTTCTAGTTTTTCTTCCTGGAATGTGGCGGAAGTTGTTCTCTGCGCATTTTCAGTGTTTATTGCACCCGAGAATCTGCCACATGCAAAAGCTATCTTCCCAGTTAGCCTTCCTTTGATATTGCTGCACCTCTTATGTGTCCATAGCTTACACTGGGTACATCTTATAGAATTTTTACCTATGCCTCTACTACAGATCGAGCAGGGCCATCTACCTGAAAGGATTTGTGGTTTGCTTGCCTTCCCACTTATTAGGATTTGGTTTTAGCTAGGTTGACTCTAAGGCCCTTTGATAATATATATATATATATATATATATATAAATTAATATTTAGCAGAAGTAACAAAGTGACCTAAAATCCGAAAGTTTTGTTTATTAGCATTTATCAAACTGGTTCTTTGGAGGTATATTCCCAGACCTCAAAAACCAGTTTGATAAGTGTCAACTCTCAGACCTTGAGTCCCTACTGCCATGCCCCTATCACCCCTACCTCTATCTTTCATCTCTCAATCACTCTCTCTTCTTCTTTTTACTCTACTATCTTACTACTGTAACAAAGATTGGCAGTAATCTCTTCTCTTCACCATTCTTCCAATGAAACTAGGGATGTTACTGGACCTACCTGAGTCTCTCCTCAACACTCAGCCACTCCTTTTCATATATTTATTACCCTAGATCTCTCACCCATCCCAGGGTATATGTCACCCCAGAGATTGAGGGGAACCTTTAGTTTTGTCAAGGTCATGGCGATTGTCTCTAGCGATGGTGCCATAAGATGCACCCAGTGCACATTGTGCAGTGGTTGGTGGTCAGGAAGAGCATCCAGCTGCAGAAAGAAAACCAGAAAATGTAACTTCAGGCAAGATATTCTCTGAACCATCCAACCCATTCCAGCATGGAAAGTGGGGGTAAAATGATGATCATCATACATACATACAGATGTATGGATGTATAAATATACATATGTGCATCCTTGTGTATATATTATACACATTCATTCTATCATATATACATATATATGTATGTGTATCCTGAAGAAGGTCTCTTTTATTTTTCATTCCTCCTGGGGTCAATAGAGTAACAGTCATTATTTCATAGACCAAGGAGGATCATTCTGATGATGATGGGTCACCAGAATGTCATTAAAAAACCCCCACCAATATTCCTAATCCACCTCATTAAACCCCCAATACTTCATAATAAACTACACCAAGTTATAACTCCTCACCTAACACAAAACAAAACACACTTCACCTGCCAAACCCCTTTTTCATACAAACACATCTTTCTCATTGCTACGAAGAATTCCGGGTAGAGGTAGGGGTCCACCAAGGCTCAGTACTCAGCCCCCTCCTATTTATCATAGTCCTCCAGGCAATAACGGAGGAATTCAAGACAGGATGCCCTTGGGAGCTCCTCATATGCTGATGACCTTGCTCTAATTGCTGAGTCGCTATCAGAACTGGAGGAGAAGTTTCAGGTGTGGAAACAAGGATTAGAATCGAAGGGCCTCAGAGTCAATCTAGCTAAAACCAAAGTCGTAATCAGTAGAAAGGTAGACAAATCACAAACACCTTCAGGTAGATGGCCCTGCTCGATCTGTAGAAAAGGTGTAGGTAGAAACTCTATAAGATGCACCAAGTGTAAGCTATGGACACATAAGAGATGCAGCAATGTCAAAGGAAGGCTAACTAGGAAGATGGTTTTTGTATGTGGCAGATGCTCAGGAACAATAACACTGAAAATGCTCTGAGACCAACTTCTGTCACTTTCCAGGGAGAAAAACTAGAAATAGTTGATAGTTTCCGTTACCTAGGTGACCAAGTCAGCAGCGGGGGCGGGTGTGCTGAAAGTGTAACTGCTAGAGTAAGAATAGCTTGGGCAAAGTTCAGAGAGCTCTTACCTCTGCTGGTGACAAAAGGCCTCTCGCACAGAGTGAAAGGCAGACTGTATGATGCGTGTGTACGAACAGCCATGCTACATGGCAGTGAAACATGGGCCGTGACTGCTGAGGATATGCGTAAGCTCGCTAGAAATGAAGCCAGTATGCTCCGATGGATGTGTAATGCCAGTACTCACACTCGGCAGAGTGTAAGTACCTTGAGAGAAAAGCTGGACCTAAGAAGCATCAGTTGTGGTGTGCAAGAGAGACTTTTGCGCTGGTATGGTCATGTGGCGAGAATGGATGAAGATAGTTGTGTGAAAAAGTGCCACACCCTAGCGGTTGAGGGAACCTGTGGAAGAGGCAGACCCAGAAAACCTGGGACGAGGTGGTGAAGCACGACCTTCGAACTTTAGGTCTCACTGAGGAAATGACTAGAGACCGAGACCTCTGGAAGTGTGCTGTGCGCGAGAAGACCCGGCAGGACAAGTGAGTCCACAACCCGTGGCCTTCTACATGGGACGGAGCCAGCCTACGTATGCATACCTTCCCTTCTTGGGACACAAAACTCTACTTGTGAAGACGTATTGAGGCAAGTGAGGATCAGAATCGAAATCGATCAATGGAAATTGCGGATGTGCTACCAGTGCCGGTGGCATGTCGAAACTCTGCTTGTGAAGACCCATTGAGGCAAGTGAGGATCAGAATCGAAATCGATCAATGGAAATCGATCAATGGAAATTGCAGATGTGTTACCAGTGCCGGTGGCATGTAAGAGAACTTTCCGTTTCGCGACCGTTGCCAGCACCGCCCCGTTTCGTGTTCGTTGCCAGCCTCGCCTGGCCCTCGTGCCGGTTGCACATAAAAAGCACCATCCGTTCGTGGCCGTTTGCCAGCTCTGTCTGGCACCAGTGCGGGTGGCAACGTAAAAAGCACCCACTACACTCACGGAGTGGTGGCGTTAGGAAGGGCATCCAGCCGTAGAAACACTGCCAGATTTGACTGGGCCTGATGAAGCCTTCTGGCTTCACAGACCCCAGCAGAACCGTCCAACCCATGCTAGCATGGAAAACGGACGCTAAATGATGATGATGATGATGATGATTAAAGATAATTAAGATGAACCTACCTTTCATTAATTGGGCTTATTCATTAACCAATCTTTATTAATCTCAATTAGCAACAAATAATAACGATCCTCTCAACATGCTGTCTATCAGTGTGATTATATGAAAGCCCATCTTGGATAAGCTTTCCGAGCTAATCAATGTTGTGTATGATAATTGTGTGGATTATATTGAAATGTCGAGAGATTTACAGCATTTGTCAGGTTAAGAACAGTTTCATCTCCAGCTTTATTCGTATCTGTGAATCCAGGTAAATATGATGGAAACCAAGCCAACCATGACTGTCCCATCATTAGTAATACTTGTACCTGACAAATGTCTATGAAACATAATAAAGTCTATGTTTTGCTAATTGTTCCATGTTAACAAAGTTTGAACATGATTGCGTGTGTTGGGACATAATATAGCATGTACACCAATTAAAGTTAATTTTCTCTACAGCTTAGTGTGTCTCGTTATTGAGTGCTTTTGGAGCAGGGGAATCTCTTTGACTAATTATCGTTAAATAAATCTAAGCCACACATGACTATTTCTTTGTGATGTTGAGAGCAAATATCATTTCCAGTGAAAATAATTATTTCTAATATTTAGACTCCATGTAATTAATGAAACTTATTAATACATCTTAGAATAGATTGTAATAAGTTGTTTAAATATTAATTAGACAAGATTAATTCACTGACAGAAATACATAAATGTTTTGTTTGCGTTTTTCAAATGATGAAGCAAACATCATCTCCCTGAAACTTTAATATTTTCACAAAGCTAAATGTTTTCCTTATATTTCTTTACAGATTCACTATGGAAGACCAGACTGAAAATACTTTAAGGAAACTTATCCCTCAGAAAAGGGCTTTGAGTTACTCAACACCAAAATGGGATGAAGAAGGAGTTGACCATCAAAGGTGTAAATATGTGAGAGATGACGGTTCAGGGAGAGAAATGTCCGAGAAACGAGCTTCATCTCAGCCAACAACAAAACAAAAAAGACATAAAGGAGACCCTAAAAACTGGGAAATAATGGGAAGACGAAATATTTTTGACAAACACATATTTTATACAAGATTCAATGCCTATGAGGACAAAATTGATTTGTTGATAAATTCTCGGAAAGAAAT
>NW_021834409.1:0-65649 GCF_006345805.1 Octopus sinensis
CTGTTGTCTAAGTTCTCTCACCATTTAAGCACATCTCCCTCGTTTCTCTTTTTTTGTTATATGGTTCATATTCTCTTGTTTGTTAACATTCTCAGATCTCTCTTTATAGGACATTCTTATGATTTTGTAAACGCGAATCAGTAATTTATATTAAATTTTCTACGTAAATTTATTTAGTGAAATTTATGTAAAGTATATTATCCAATCAAAGCCATTATACTTAATTGCCTCTATGTTTAAAGGAATTGAAACTTTAGCATAATCGAACTTGTCTGTTTCGGTAAGAAAATGATAATCAGCTTCATCTTTGTAGTATTATAAGGAAAAAAATTAAAGCCTGTTAAATCAAGGAGATTTAAATATAGGCAAATTGAAATTTACATGACTAATTTAAATTTTATTTGCCTCTATCTTTTAAGAAATCTAAACAGTAGCATAATCGAATTTGTCAGTTTCGGCAGTTAAAAAGAATCAATTATGTAAATCTCTAATAATTTTTGCTTTTTCCTTTTTAGTGGTTTTCAAAATCTGATAATTGCACAGTCTATTCATGGTCGATAACAATTAAAAAAATAAAATCGAAAAATTTCAAAAGTGAAGAAACCAGATTAGAGGAATAAAATCAAAAAATATCTCAAAAATGATGAAATTTCAGATAAATTAATCAGTGCCTAAGAATTGCAATCTCCCTCCGTGTCGGGCTGAAAATCTGCCAGACGCACAAATGCCGTTGTGGGGGAACTGTTGACGAGTACGGTTTGCATCCCCTCGCTTGCCGGCGGAGTGCCGGTCGTGCCCCCCGTCACAATGAACTCAACTCAGTCATACAGAGAGCCCTCGCTTTAGCAGGCATCCCGTCAATCCTTGAACCTGTTGGATTGGATAGAGGGGATGGCAAACGCCCTGACGGCATGTCCACCTTCCCCTACGAGCAGGGGAAATCCCTTATTTGGGATTCTACCTGTTCGGACACGTTCTCGCTGGGAAATCTCGCTCTGTCCGCCGCCAATCCTGGGCACGCTTCCAGGCAGGCCGAGGAGCGAAAGATTCTCAAGTACGGCCACCTGTCCAACTCGCTGCTCTTTACTCCAATTGCCTTGGAGTCCTCCGGGATCTTCGGTCCCAAGACACTCCGCTTCCTTCGCTCGCTCGGTCGACGGATTTCAAGGACTAGTCACGATCCAAGAGAGTTTTCTTGGCTCCTGGAACGTCTGTCGATTGCTGTGATCCGAGGGAACGGCTTCGCCATTCGCGAGGCTGGTCGGGTGTCTCGTGAGGCCTTTAATTAACTTAGCTATCTTTAATTTCTTTCTTGTTTAACAAACTATTATTTAAAAAAAAAATTAATCATTAAAAGAAACTGCATCACGAAATATTCCTTCTGAATCCAATTAAACAAAAAAATCAATACAAGTAGAATAAAAATAAAATTTATTTATATTAAAAAAGACAACTAAAAGTTTACAACGGGACATAATTGAATCCAAAGACCGCACACTTGAGAATCACTGGTCCAAATGAAAGATTCCAGATGGATTTGATTAATCTGAAGAAGTATCAATTTTTGGTATTTTTTATTAAAGATGAAGTCATTAAGAGGGCATTCGATTCCGCGGGATTCCCGTCTATCTTGGAACCGGTTAGTCTTTTTAGAGATAATGAAAAAATGTTCCGAAGGGATGACAGGTAAGGTAGGTCTCTCATTTGGCGCGTGAAATGTGTGATTTCCCTGTCAAAGACGTTGCTTTCCAGAACTGAAATCCTCTCGCATAATATGGTCAAAGTTCAAATGGACTATGAAACCACAAAGAAGACACTTATGAAAAGAATGAAAAAATTAAATAACATCAATTGACTTGCGTCAGTAATACGATGATTATTTCAAGGTAAAAGTCAACAAGTTTGGAAAGAAACTCAGAAACATAGAGACTGGAAAAGACTTCATTAACAAAGATCCCGAAAAGAAACTCGGTACAGATGAAACAGGAAAGGAATCCAGAGAAAGATCAAGAGGTTTAACCTCCTGTCGAAATCGCCGAATGCTTAAAAACCCAAATAACGTTGCAGAAGTCCGGGTCCTTTAGTCAAAAAATTTCGGTTCGCAGACGAGTCAGCTGGATTCACCGTTTGGAACCTGAGATGCTGCAACAGGTCCTACTAGTGGGGAGCACACCAGCAACATAGCTCCTATAAAAATCATTGCTGTGAATGAGGGTTGGGGTTAGTGTTACGGTTAGGGTTAGACTACTTAAAGCATAAATACACCAAAGATAACAATGAAATCAACGTAAAAAAATTTAAAGGAAATTCAACTCAAATACTTCCTTGATATAATCGAAACGAAAAGTTTACATTCATCACTTTACAAATGCAACAAAAACAATCATTCCGATATTAAAGAATCCTCTTTGTGGTTGCAGAAAGGCAATATAAGCCCAAGGAGTGAGGGTCTATATTGCTTACTGCAAGATAAAAATCTGTTCTGGTCAGAACGAGATGTAAATTGTCCTTACTATAAACTGGCTAAGAAGTCATTCGACCACCTCGCTACACGATGCAACAGAATATTGAATTGTGAGTACACAAAGAGACACAATGAAGTCGTAAGATGCTTGCATCTCGACTTATGTCGCCTCCTCGGCACGAAACTTTTCCGGTTTAAAGCGTATGGTATTATTGTAATCATAAACAATATCGGCCAAAATATCCACGAAAGACACTTGCTGAAGATATCCCCCCTTTTATGCTTTGGTTGAACCTTTAAAAATTAAAGTCAACTGGTAACCTCTCTACTTGACCTATTACGCAATGCTCAATTAAATATTTTTCACAGACTTCGTAGATTAAAGAATTACAGAATTATTTACCATTGTCTGTTTGGAGGATGATTAGTGGTCCGATATAATAAAAAACATTTTGGAAATGATTAGCTACATTATTACCGCTAATTTCAACTTTGATAATTCGACTACATATTTTGAAAAGGAATCAACTATTACAAAAATCTTTAAATTAATAATTTCATCCAAAATACCCAAGAGAATTTATCGTTAAATTCAGAATATCTGCAAAGATCAATGAGATCTGCGAGACATCTAGCCCTAAGTGCGATGATTAGCGTTATTTCCGGCTTAGTCGCCATTAATTTTTTAGTCTAGCATTATAGAATTAAAATTTACCTGGCAATAAACACATTAATTAATTACTCCTGCAATTTTATCAGCCACAATACTTTGTCTTTAACTTGTTGAACAGTCAAGACAAAATTCTTGTACTTTTGACTTTGCGGGGCTTCCGCCAAAGCAACGGCCGAGCTGGAAGAATATGCAGATGACAGTATGGCGGATGGGGACCACGTGTCTAAACACGTGGCATCCCAGATGAGGTAATTGCCATTCCGGAATGGGGAGGTAGTCACCCCATTCGGCCGTTTGCCGTCTCCTCTGTTCAATCCGGCGGATATTAGCACATTGGGGAAGCCAGCAGCATTGAATGCTTTTGAGATTACGTCGTTGATTGCTCCGTAGCGAGGCTAGCGGCCTGCCCTCCGGCGGCAGGAGAGGGGACAGATTATTATTTATACATTAAAAAAAATATTTAATTATATTATAATGAAAAATTCGTTTTAGTATACTTAATTTAATTTTAACTGCATAATGTATTTTGTTGTTGTTTTAATTTTTTAGTCAAATTATATTTTTTACATTAATAGTTAATATTTGTATTAAAATTGGTTAAATATATTGTTGAATTACATAATTTCGTATAATATTCGACATTTTGTAATTAATTTGGTGATATTTCGACAATAATTTAATCTTTTCGGTTGAGTTAGTGACGCAACTCTATTGCACAAAGTCTTAATCACATATGAGGCTACAAAGAGATTTTACTTTGCTATCATTCAATGTCAGAGGACTATCTGACCTATCCAAGCGAAAAATCCTATGCCGGGATCTGAATGCATATGGTGCAACTATCGGATGCTTTCAAGAAACGAAGGTCAAAGGCGGGCTAGATGAGATACACAACGAGTATCGAATCATTCTCCTTCCATCAGAATCACGTCATTATGGGCAGGGGTTTGGCATTCATAAGACCTTTTGGAATTCAATTCACAAATACTACCGTGTGTGAACGACCGCATATGTGTACTACAACTGAGACAAAAAACTTTGACCAACACGGATCGAATAATCAGCATTATAAATGTCTACGCCCCACAAAGTGGAAGACTGAAGAAGAACGTGGATGAACTAGACTCTTTCTATCACATGCTATCAAAGACCTACACGAGTATAAAAACATCCTTCCTTATACTAATTGCCGGTGATTGGAATGCTAAGGCAGGCAAAGGCCGTGGTGAAGAAGTGTTCATGGGCAGACATGGACGGGGGATAAGAAATGCACCAGGTGAAATGCTTGTGAACTTCTGCAGCATATTCAAGCTACTGCTATGCAATACGGTCTTTCCTCATGCGGCACGTCATAAAACCACGTGGACCGGGACTAGAAGAAACAAAAATGGGGAGTACGTCAACATCTATAATCAAATCGATTATATCATCTGTAGACAAGAAGAAAAACATCGATTGCTGGATGCCAGGTCATATGGCGGGGCACTTACACTGAGCGATCACAAAGTCATTGTGGCACGATTGAGACTGAAAAGAATTTTTGGATCGCCTCTTTCAAAAGAAAATGAATCAAACCGAATTAGATACTCAGTGGAAAAACTGATTACATCAGATGTTACCAAGGAAAAATACTCCCAGGCAATCATCGAAAACCTAAAAGTAACAGAAACGGTAAAAGACCCAAACAAAAGCTGGGATATATTAGAAAAACTTATTCACAAAGCTGCAACGGAAACCATTGAACGACTGCATTCAGAAACCACTCAAACCCATTGAATCCAAATGTTGCCGAAATGGCAACAAAACAAAAAGCCATCCAACTGAAAATTGAAAACACCAACGACAAGGAGGCAAAGGAAAAACTCAAAAGAGAACGTAGGAAAATATCGAGAACAATCAAGAAGGAAAATCTTAAATACGTGAAAGCTTTATTAAACTCTCGAATATCAGAAGTTGAAGACTTAAAGGATGGTGCGCAAATGTACGCAGCCATCAGACTACTACGCCGACGACAACAGAAAACAAAACTGGTTGTGCACGATGAACATGGGAAAACAATTGGAAACCCAATCGAAATGGTAAATACAATCGCCGACCACTTCGAAATACTATTCAATGGCAGGGCCGATGCTCTCGATGAGGGTGAAGAACGTTATCTAAACAACAAAATAACACACCTTGAAGTTTTGAAGGCTATAAAAAAATTAAAAAACAACCGTGCGGCGGGTCCAGACAACATCAACGGTGAATTGATAAAGTACTCCCCAATGGAGATCTCAACTATAATCACAAATCTCCTGAACGAGATGTTCCATGGAAATACCATACCGCCTATTGGGAAAGGAACGCTAATTCCTCTCCAAAAACCCAACAAGCCGCAAGGTCCTCTTAACAACATTCGCCCAATCATACTCTTGAACACAATAAGGAAAATCTTTCGCTCGTAACACTGGAACGTATTAAGGACCCTGTTAATGAATATCTGTCGGCTAGCCAAAGTGGATTCAGGCCTGGGCGATCAACTGCAGATGTAGTATGGGGACATAGATGGATCTGTGCCATATCTCAGAAATTTAAAATGGCGACCACAATATTGGGCATTGATATGAGCAGGGCATTTGATACAATCCGCAGAGACAAGCTAATGGAGATCCTCAAAACCATTCTTGACAATGACTCGATCAGAATGGTTCGAGCACTACTTATAGACACCGAGTTAACGGTGAAGATCGGACCCGTACAATCAAGATCTTTCAAAACAAGCATTGGAACGCCCCAAGGTGATTCAATATCACCTGTACTATTCATTGTCTATCTTGAAGCGGCACTAAGAGATCTGAGAAAACTAGTGAAGACTACTTCAATAACTGAAGTGATATATGCCGACGATGTAGACTTTTTGTCTCATGATAAGTCGACACTCGAAGAACTGCTGAACATTGCTCCTCATGCACTGGAAAAATGGTTCTTAAAAGTGAACATAGAAAAAACCGAATATGTAACAATCAACCGGGAGGCAAATAGAACAGACGAAAAATGGCGAAACTCGAAAAAAGTTGGAACTCTTTTAGGAGATAGTGAAGACATTATGAGGAGAAAGATGCTATCGACTGTTGCACTTAACAAACTGCGGACCACTTGGCTACGAAACCGCGAGGTTGGAACGGCCTTACGTGCCAAATTATACAATGCTTTTATTAAACCCATACTTTTGTACAACGGAGGAACATGGGGAATATCTGAGTCTGAATCAAAATCTCTTGATGCATTCCATAGAAGACAGTTAAGAATTCTTATTGGCATCAACTGGCCAAAGAAAATCAAGAACTCCACCCTATACAATATCTGCAACAGCAGACCCGTCAGTGTGGACATTACCGAAGCACGTTGGCGCCTATTGGGCCACATTCTAAGACTCGACCAGGATGTCTATGCTAACTGGGCAATGGAATCATATTACGCAAAGGACGAAAGATCTGCGTCCCGAGGACGCCCACGAAATACATTACCTATTGTAATCTCAAAAGAACTACAACGCGTTAAAAGACAACTGAAAAATGGAGACGACCTAGATACTCTCAGGAGTATAGCATACAACCGCACATCATGGAAAATTATGACCGAAAAGATAGTCTCATATGTGGCACATGTGGGAACTTAATTAGTTTAAATACATTATGTTCCTATGACAGTGCTAATAATAATAATAATTTAATCTTTTTGTCATCTTAACCATTTAATACTTTTTGGATATTATTTTTATTTCATTTAAATCATTCAAATTATCGCTATCTCAACATAAATCAAACATTTTTATATTTCGGATTCCCTTACTACAGACGACGTAGCGTATTATGAGCTTCTTATTTATTCTGTTATATTTTTGAAATTATTAAATAATTAGTATGTACCTTAATTCATGTGAATTGAATGGGGACAATCGAAGATTTCTAATAAATATTTACGTTCAAATTCTTGCTACAAATTACTTATTCTATTATTGGGTAAATTCTATTATTTGCCGATTTTTGAAATAAAAAGTTTTATTTCAGATAATGTACAGTACCGCTCAAATGTTCGGACCACCCTATTTTTCTCAATTTCCAAGTCAATCCTAAATTATTTTATACGGTTCTTTAGAGAAACTTATTAGATAAGCTTAAACACATTTATTCTATTTTAAAAACTTGGACAGATATTCATGTTTGGCGCAATTTTAAAATTATCGATTTTATACTCGATCATATGTTCCGGACCAGTTTAAAAAAAACCGAAAATTTATTAAACTTATAAAAAGTTAATAATTAATATTTCCTCCGTTGTTCGTTATAACAGCATTTATTCGCTCTGGAAGTGAATTGTATAATTTTTCAATGTACGAATTATCAATCTCGTACCAAATTTTTTTGGTCAAATTCCAGAGCTCTGGAAGATCTTTTGGTTCCAGATCATAAAGTTTTTGTTTTAGTACCGACCACATATTTTCAATAATATTCAGTTCGGGTGACTGGCTCGGCCAAGTTTCTAAGATTTTTATTTGTTTCCTTTGAAAAAAATTCATTGTCGACATGGACCGATGGGAAGGAGCGCCGTCTTGCTGGAGATACATGGTCTCATCATAAAAATTTTCGAGTCCAACATTTATAATTCTCTGATACTCTGCGGAATCAACATTTTTAATGCATAAGACAATGTTTCTCCATCCATTTGCAGCAATAGCTCCCCAGACCATAATGCTAGGAGAAAATTTTCGTGTTTTTAAACAATATTTTGAGTCAAATCTAGAGTTTGGTGGCCTTCTAACATAATTTTTTGTGTTTGAATGCAAATTTATTTTGCATTCATCACTAAAAATAATTTTACCCCAATCATTTTGGCTCCAAGTTAATTTCTCAATGCACCAATTTTTTCTAGCCTTTTTATGGCATATGGAAAGACTTGGTTTTGGGCATTGCTTTCGCCCATTCAAATTATTTCTTTGTAGGCATCTTTTAATTGTATTTGTGCTTACAATAGAATTTAATTCATATCAAATTTAATTTGATTTGCCGTTTTTGTGGGGTCTGCTTTCGAAATTCTCACTAATTTGCGTTCAGATCTTGGGGATAACAATCTCGGTCGACCAGATTTGGGTCTGTCGGAATATAGTCCAACGGATGAATATCTGGAAATTGTTCTTTGAACAGCAGTTTTGGATATTTTTAATTTTTCGGCAATTTCTCTTTGTGAAGCTCCATCTTTAAAAAAAGTGATGATAGCGACCCGATCAACCAGTGAAACACGCGGCATTTGTTATTTATTAGTCTTTTGTTTTTAATTGAATCAAAAATTATTTAAATTTAAAGAGATTTAACTGGTTCGAAACATATGATTGCAACTGGTCCGGAACATATGATCGAGTCAAAAATCAATTATATTCAATTGGCGCCAAACAAAAATATTTAAAGAAAATTTTAGAATAGAATAAATGTATTTAAGCTTATCTAATAAGTTTCTCTAAAGAACCGTATAAAAATAATTTAGGATTGACTTGGAAATTGAGAAAAATAGGGTGGTCCGAAACATTTGAGCGGTACTGTATAACTCAAAACAAGAGATATTAATAGTTATTCCTTTTTCGTCATTTGTGGTGCTTTATTCCATCAACACCACTCTTAGGCTGACGTCAGTGCACGGATATGCAGATTCATGTCAACGCGCAGTCTTTAGCATTTTTACGTCAATTATGAACTTGAAATTTGTCAACTACAAACTTCTAAGTGCAATTGAAAATTTCAAATTTACAATTTTGAAATTAAAGTTTGCATCTTATCAAAATTTTGTATATAATAATTGTAATCATATTATGGGAAACAGAACAAATCTTATTTGTTAAATCATAAAGGTCCTCACCACGAGTAACTCGGGGATCATACCTTTCAACCCGGTTAACAAATCGCATTAATATTTGTGGTGTGAAAACCTTTTTTGAGTCTCCTGCAATTTGTTCCAATATTCTTAGCCTATATTCTGAAATTGGAATAATTTCTAATGAAATTAAATAATCTAAATTCTGACGATGAATGTCAATAAGAATTAATAGAACTAAAAACCACGAAAAACTCAAAATAAAATTTGAAATGTCCAATAAAATTAATTTGTACAGGGATTATGGCTTCAACCGACAAAATCCAAACTGTACAGGCAGTTCTTCCTTTCATTTTAAAGCCAAACTACTGAGGGCGTCGTTATTTCGATCTTCAATTCACAAATTTTTCAAAATTCGTGAAATAATATTTCGCTGCTTTAACCCAACTTCCTCATCTGCATAAATTAAAAAAAAGAATACCTAGTTATTACGACATCAGGTGGGTATCCAACATCCTTGAACAAATTACGACATTTTCGGTTTTTTACTGTGGCAGCTTTAATGCTTGCAATTAAGCCATCTATTTCCGGATATGCAGACTTTATACGTAAAACCGTATTGTGTAACAAATGAGAAACATAAGTCAAATGATGCATGTAGTTATACATGACCATTAAAGTTTTATCGCCTATTTATTTAGATACTTTTATATCACTAGAAATCATATAAGGAGCGGCATTGAGATTAACAGATAAAAATTGTCACGAATAATCTTCATTTCTCTAATGACGTCATCTATTATTTGGCAGATGATAGCAGCATTGGCATGATTTTCCAGTGGTATGCATTCAACCAAATAGGATTTTGTTGGAAAGCGAATGCTTCCAATTAGAATCACTACAAAACTTTTCCTTCGGATATCTGTTTCATCAATTATTATAAAAATCTTTTCGTTTCTAAAAGTTAAAAAATAAACTTTAATACGTTAATCATTTTCCAACTCATTTATCTTTTTTGTGCAAGAAATTTAACCGTAGTTCTGCATGAAAATTCGGACGGAGTGTTAATGTTAAATGTTTTAAACATTTTTTTGATCGAATCATTTTTTATTTGTATAGCGGGATGTTTGCTTATACAAAAGCTTCCGTGATCGTTTCTTTAACCGAATCTACTTTGATTGATTCAGTTAATGTTGTTTGAACTGATTCACATGAATGACCTACAATTGTATTACATTTATACGCATATTGTTCTGATGTTTTAAAGAAGAACGATGAGAATTGACTGAAAATTTTTTTGCACAGTTGACTTTGGATAAACAAAGAGAACAGAATAAAAGGCCATCTTTAGCAATACAGAACTCATCTTTGAATTCTGAGACTATACGCTTGGCTTTCTTAAGCAACGAACACTTGGGTTTTGGCATCACTCAAAATACTAAATAGCGTGCTAATTATTTTATTTAAATTAATTATTATCAATTTATGGGTGGCATTAAAAAAAATTTAAATGCAATTTAAATTAGCATTAAAAAAAATTAGCAGTTAAAATTAAAAATAGCATTTATAGCATTTATAATGTATGTTTTTTTTAACAAAATTAAAAAATAATTATTCCAAATTCAATTTTATATTAAATAAATATAAAAAGTAAAAATAGCATTTTAGCACTTAAATTGCCCTAGATATTAAGAAATGACACAAATATTAACATTCTTTCTTCTACCACTAATATTCAATTGTGTAATTAATTTAGCCATTTCCGTTATTAAATTCTTTGTCCGTCAATTCGATTTTTTCCAAAGTACAATTTTTTGCCTAAATTTTTATTCAAACCTTCCTACGCATTAAGTTAGCGACTTGGTCCAAGATACCCGAACATAGTGTATTCCAAAGGAACTTCATCATCAGTATTTAAAACCACCAGAGGACCAAGGCTATGTGCCGACTGAGTAATTCTTATATTATTTATACAAGCTTGCAATGAGTCAAATGTGGGGACAACGTGATATGCTGAGATATCAGGAAATGACACAAATATGACCATTCTTTGTGTATTATTAATATTCATCATCCTAATTAATTAAAATATTTATATTCTCAACTAAGAAATTATCTCCCGAATAGTGAGGTGTTCCTTCGAGGCGAGTGATCTCGTCAGTAAGAAGGAAAATGTATAATGGACAGTCCTCCCATGTCCTGAAGACTCTGCTTTAAACTCTGTGAAAGATACTTGAGGAATAGATGGGCGGATCCCTTGTCGAGGACTGTGCCGGAAACCCCCTGAGCCACTTGAATGGAGGACCGTGGCTAAGATGAGTAATACCCCAACCATAAATATCGAGCCTGGAAATCCTTGGTCAACTCCATGGCATCGAGTGACCCCATTCCGCGATAAGGCCTCACTTTGACGTCGTTGATGAGGGCAGACTCGATGGGGGATTCGGAGGTGGCAGCAAACATGGATCCCATCATGACTAGTGCATGTAGCTGAATGGGGTACCTGTGGAGGCTCCCAGGGCAATTGCCTTGGCGATGTGTCCCGGGGACTGGACTCCCCCATCGGCAATGACTGGCACTCCGAATTGTCTGGCCAACTGACTGACGTGGTACACAGCACTGGCCTGTCCTCGACCAACAGCCATGACTGGGGGATTAGTGGGTGTGACTGACCTTCCTGAGTGATACAAATAGATCCCGACCAGTGCAACCAGACAGTCCTCTTTGTCGACGATTGGGAGTTCCCTTTCTTTACATTTCGGAGGGTCTTGTAGGCGTCTTGGAAGTTGATCCCGTCGTTAGAAGTGACCAATGACTCTCCGGGGGTCATCACCTGCAGTGACAAGTCGAGGCAAACCACTTCCATCCTCGTCTGGTCGGACACACAGCACAAATCAATGTCCCGTTGAGTCACCAGGCCCAACAACCGTCCATTAAGTGTCACCGGGAAGCCAGAAAAGCCATGTTTATTGACCAGGATTTTGTATTCTGCCACAGTAGTGCTGGGGGAGACGACAACTGGGTTCATAATGAAGCCCTGTTTGGAGGATTTGACTAGTCGGACATGACTGGCTTGTTCCTCGGGGAGACAGTTGTTGTGGATTATCCCTATGCCCCCCTCCAACTACCAATGTCGGTCAGTCAATACGCCATGGCGATTGCCATTCGGGACTCTGTCACCGTGTCCATGGGGGATGATACGAATGGGCAATTCAGGACTATTTTTTGGTTAAATTGGTTTTCAAGTTCTGAAATGGCACTCTAGACATACCACTTGGTCTGCCGCAAAGTCGATGTAGCCGGGGAGAATGATCAAGTCACTACTCATTAGGTTAGCTCTCTACTTGTAGGACAGGCTGTACACTGATGAAAATATTTTGCCTTCTCCATAAAAATTCTATAAATGTATTAGGAGTATTTAATACCTGCAAAATATGCACCCATGAAGTGACGTCCCCCTTTGTCTCTTATTGCGCCATTTTGCGCACCCCCACATTCTATATTTTCATAATTATTATCTGAACCTCTCAACATTCTGTGCACCTGTGCTCGGATCTACAAAATTTCGTCTGCAAATTTATAAACGAATTATGGCCAACTGTAAGGTGCACATAAGCAAGAGAATTGAGATCTGGCGTTGAATAACCTATCAGCAAGAATAAAGTAGAATTACCCTTCCATTTGTCAGTGTGTATCACTGATCCCGGTGCGATATTTTCCTGTATTGCAGCGGTTAGAGTTCTTTTGGAGCGATCTGGAACCATCTTGATGAAACAGTCTTTACTTCCACGACAGATTCCCCCAAACACCCATTGTTGAGGGAGAATCTGCATTGTTTTTCCGTTTAGAAAACATGCATTCGTCAACTTGGACAACTTTGCCAATACCACCTAACAATCTAACACTAATACCAATCAGTGTGTTCGGACGATTTGCTAAATAATATGCGCAAACCTGGGAGTGAGACCAAGTACGAATTGTATGGCTGCTCCATTCCAGTTGACGCCGACACCATAAAATACTGTGTCTGTCGAAACTCCACATGTACATAAAGCGAATACATGACTGTAAGGTTACTGTCGTGCCTTCGAGCCACGTACCTAAAAATAAAGTACTCTCTTATACCGTTTCTAATAGAACTATATGTTCGACACCCACTTTTATAGCACACCCATGTTGTATTCTCCTGCTGTTGAAGAAGGGTCATAAAATGTCTGTTTTGACATTTTTTTTCTTTGGGAAAGATTCCAACCTCTGGAAGGAAGGCAACTGACTCCATTTCTGTACGGGGAAGTTTATAATCCTTCAGTTTTCCAAATTTTCGCATGACAACTGTATCATTCATCTCCACAAGCCGGTAAAAAATTCAAATTTTTTAAAAAAAAATTAGAATAAAATTTACATAATCGGCATAGTTCAATTTTTTAAATTTTCGATCTAATATTCATAAAAATTTTCATTAATTCATTTAGAGGCTATTTTCGTGCAGGATGAAATGCAACAGTACCAAATGAACATTTGCATTCGTCGCTGAATATAAAGTGATTCCAATAAGTAGATGGTAGCATATTCCATCTTTGACAGATTTCCATTCTTCGTTCTTTGTGTTTTTTAGTAAGATGTGGTCTTTTAGTAGGCGGAAATGCTTTGAAACCTCTTTGTTTTAGTGTATTTCTGATTGTTTCAGGTGTTACATTTTTCCCATTTTCTTCTTTCAGTGCCTTCGCATATTTTACGCAATTAAAATTTGGATCTTCAATCCTTTCCTTATTAATTTTTTTAAAATCTTCTTCATTTAGGAGCCGGGGACAACCAGAACCATATTTTCTTGTGCATGGAATATTTTGTTTATATTTTCGAATTGTTTTCGATATGGTATCAAGTGATCTTTTAGTTATACGTTGTATTTCGCGATACGTCTTTCCGCATTTGTAAATACCTATAATTGTTCCCTTTTCTTCAAAACTCAATTGTCTGGCCATAATAAGTTATTATAGCGTGCAAAATATTAATAATTTGTAAAAAAATCATATATTTAATAACATTTACAAATAAAAAATTTTGTTCGTTTTTTATTTTGGTTCAGATTATACTTTTGCCGTAAAAAGGCGGTAAATATATTTTTTTGCACAAATAAAAATATTAGTTATTGTTTATATATTGTTAAAATTCTATTTAGATATTTTTTTTGATTCGTTTCTTGGAAATTTTAGGAAAAATGTAGTGTTCGTTTTTTATTTTGGTTTACTGTATACTTGAATTTATTACGGAGGATCCGAAATTAATAGAAATTATTATGGAGAAAGCAAGAACAATTTTCGATAAATGGTCACTCAAAGTCAACGAAGAGAAAACCGAAATAATTACCATCGAACGTATGCCAACTCGCATAGATGAGAAGTGGCGAAACGTCCGAAAACTCGGATCTCTTCTTGGCGATTCCGAAGATATTACCAGACAAAAAATATTATCAACAATTGCACTTAAAAAACTTCAATCTATCTGAATGAGAAAAAATCAAATTTCGACTAAGATGCGCCTACGATTATATGATGCATTTGTCCGACCTGTCCTCATGTACAACGCAGGTACTTGGGGAACATCAAAGAAAAACATGCAGCAACCTGACTCTTTCCACAGGGGTCAACTGAGAAAACTCCTCGGCTATTCGTGGCCGAAGAAAACATCAAATGATAAATTATACAGGTTAGCTAACTGTGGGCCCATAAGTCTAAATATACTTGAAACCCGCTGGCGCCTGTTTGGACATATTTTACGAATGAAGAAAGAAACACCTTGCAATATGGCCATGGAAGAATTTTTCGGCCATACTGAATACTCTAAATATAGAGGACGTCCAAGAGACTGTTTTCCGGGAATACTTACGAAGGAATATGCTACGATCGGAGGCCGATTGAAGGATGCAGACGATCTGGACGAAATCGGAAAGAGAACAAGACGACGGAAAGGATGAAAAGGGCTAACGACAAAAATAGTTAAAAACATGGCACAAGCGAAACCATAAACTTTGTTTACTGGCAACGCGAACGTGCATTAACTTAACTTTACCATCAATTTCTACTACCAAATACATTTTCAATAAATTACAGTTAAAAAACACTCTTTTTCGAAAAACAACAAAAAAGTCTCATTTCAAAGACAATCCTCAAAGAAGTCTGAACTACTAAAAGTAAAATATTTTGCCCAAGTCTGTTCTTTGTTGAGTTGATTAATAGATTGGGGGACTTCAACTTCAATCCGCTGTCCGTCGAAAACTTGGATGAGAACCCTATCACGGCCGGGTCAGTTCTGATTCCATTCCGAAGAGGTCTCGTGGTGCTGTGGGACGTGGCCAGGAGTGTTGTAATGAGCCATTTCAGTACCTACAGGGTGAGGACGTGTCTATGGGTTTGCAGGAGTACCCCAACTGGCACTTTGAAGGGACGAAATGCCCCTGTGGACACGTGGATAGGACAATCCCTTTTTGTGATGTGGAGATATCGGAAAGACTGGATTGTGAGAATGCAAGTGGAGGGAAATCAGTTCCTCGAGTACTTGAACTGCATTCACGTGTCCGAAATCACGACGTTTCTGGTCCCCGATGACTCTCGGTGGAATATATGATGGGATTGAGAGAGTTTCCTACGTCAGCACTCATTACCGTCGACAAAGGGACTGGGGATCTGTTGTTGACAGGGTTTTTTATGTCGTGTAGTCTTAGGCACAATGAGTAGTCTATTCTGGGGACTGAAGGTGGACGAGTGTCTGTCATTGGGGATCATTTCGACCAATCTTTCGGGAGAGGACAGTTTTACACATACAGTAGTATTAGATGAGTTCATACGACTGCTGTATTTCCCTGATTCACGTGTTTGGTGGTCGGAAAGTTTGCACGTCAGATTTTGTGATGAAAGTTTAAAATTCATCAACCCTAAGCAAGACGTTGCAGTTCTTAATAATTACAAAATTTGAGGACGACTATTTTTAGTCAAATTCCTTATGAAAAAATCGAACAGTTTTTTTTAAAAACTGCAGTTATCTGGAATGAACCAGCTGAGTTGCATGAAGTCCTCAGGGAAACACTTTACTGGGCTTACAATGAAATCCGCAAAGTACAAAAGGAGTTTTTGTTATGTAACTGCAGTCGAAGGGCCTTTAATTGTCAGTAGCACCCGTAAAGGATGGACCGGCCTCAGGATTGTCGATCGAAATAAAGTCGAAGTCACCCTCGTTATCACCATGTTCCTATCGCTGATGTAACCACAAAGCAAGAACACTTATAGATCCTCAAAAAATAGATGGCCAGTGACAAGTCAGAAAGCTTTTGATAACTTTGCAAAACTCTTATTGAAATTTTCAACACTTTACTTTTTTAAAGATGTGAATAGTAGAATGGGATGCTTAATTGCTGACTATATTTTGTCTACTGTGGACGTCCCAATCTTGTATTCCCTTCATAGTATTTGATAAGAAACCTCTATATCGAACCTCACGAAGGAGACGTGGCAAATTATTTCTGAATCATCAGTTCTTGCAACTTTTGAAGACAAAAAAACAAAAGGCTACAAATTGGAAAAATAGCACAGTAGATTTTAGCCAATCAGAAACCTTTAAAAACCTAAAGCAAGACCTCTAAATTGATAATCACTGAGATGCTGCTCCAAGCCATTGGCAGCTGATATTGATGAAGCAAAGTGTGATTTCTGTGTTCTCTGGTGACATGTGCTTGATTTCAAGATTAATAACTGTCTTTGGTTCAGGAATAATGCCATGGAGCCTTTAACAGTTAAATCAACGTGAGAGATTTGCTTTAAATTAGAAATATGTAGCACCGTATCTGTCCCAGGCCTAAACTTGAAGACCAGGGTAACGACAATGCATTGATTTAGGCCTCATATCTGGCTACGAGTCATCTTTGATACTCGTAGTCTTTTTAAGGCGAATAAAACTTTTCTTAAAACAATCACCACCTAAGATGATATGCAATTATATTATTTAATATACTAATAACTACTTTTCGATAGATTACCAGGACTAACACCATCGTAGACATACTGTCCCTTTGTACTATGCCACTCTCTAGCTTAACCTCGCCTATATCACCTCTCCATCACAGTTGCAACAAAAACCACGTAGGCAACTTAAGTCTTGGTAAGTTTCTGTGAGCTCTTGATTTGTGCCTGCTCCTTGACTACCTCGCAATCCCTCCGACTACCTGGCTGTAATATTTAAATAGATCAAGAGTTTTTAAGATTAAGTATTATGTCAATGGAATCATCAAGATACCAATAATAATTTAGCATGCTGTTGGCAATCAAATACAAAAGTAAATGACCTTCTATACATGCACCACACAAATTACTAAAACCATGTGCATCTTTGAAAATATTAAAATATATAAAAAAATAATTTAATATTAGTCAGTATATTTTATTGAAAAATAAAATTTCCATTGGATAAAATTATAAATTCTATCCTCAATAGCGTAATCGTTTTTAGGAGTAGTTGTCTGAATAAAATAAATGGAGCATATCAATTCAATTAAAGAAACCGCTCGAGTTTTGGTGAATACATCCGAAATGTATTTGGATTTCATCGAAGTTGCAGATTCAATCTGTGGCTCACAAACTGTTTGTTAAGCACAGATATCTCAGAGACTTAATGGGTTATATGAGTTATTATTCAACAGGGAAGGATCTTTTCAAAATGACCATCAAGTTAGAAAAATCAATTTTCATTACAATAAATATTTGAGCTCATGGTACGGAAAATCCCGTACTGGGTTTGGTTGTGATTTCACAAAGTTCTTGATGAGTGTATTCTCCAAGGGCTTCATACTGGAGAGATTTTATAAAAATGGGGAGCCCCTAACTCTTAAAAAACTTATTATCACCTATAAAGTCGAAACACGGACTCTAATATCTATTGTAATGAATATTGATTTAAAAGAAATGAAATTTAATTGGTATTAAAGCAAGTCAATGGCAGGTATTTAATCTCATTTAGACTTTCTCGTCTGTAAAAAGTATGATGGAATATTATTTAATATTATCCTCACCCGAACATATTACTAACCCCAAATCAGCACTCTCCCGTTTTGCCCTTCTCACTATCTGTGGGGATGTGGAACCTAATCCCGGCCCAGAGAGACATATATCAATTCTCCAACTAAACATCAACGGAGTTACTGGAAAATCAACAGAACTAAACTCTTTTTTGATCAAGCATGATATCGACATATGTGTACTTCAAGAAACATAACTCAATCCTTCTTCCCAGATCTACGCCCGTTTGATAATCGCGATAATTATTTGTGGGGACTTGAATGCAAAACACCCGCATTGGTTAAAGTCACAAACCGCTGACTCCCGAGGAAAGTCTATTCTCGAGCAATTGGACAACCTTGTAATCCTGAACAACCCCTCACTGCACACAAGAACTCCATACAACACCAAGGACAAGCCTACCTCCCCCGATCTGACCCTCTGTTCTTCCAACCTCGCACCTCTGGTCAAATGGGGCGTTACCTACGATCTACGGAGCGATCACAATCCGCTAATTATAAAAGTCCAAGTCAAACCGCCCATTAGAAAGGGGTTCCGCAACCTGAAATACGACTACAAGCACGCAGATTGGGTCAATTTTGCCTATTCTATTGACAAAGCACTGGTTAACTTTGATGTACATGATTTCGACTCGATCGATAACGCCCTCAAGCACTTCTACCGAACAATTTTGATTGGAAGAAAATCATTCTTAAGAATGAGGAAAATTTATCCAAAACCAGTAAGAAAATTTCCGTCGGGGATTCTACCTCTAATCGAGGAACGGAACTCATTGAAAGGTCGCTCTCATCTTACAAAAGATAACCGGCACCGGATCAGACTACTGAATAAAGTCATAGAACAATCTGCAAAAAACAAACGGTACGGGATGGCCGAAAAGTTCGCCAGAGGATTAAATGCGGAGGTCCCACTAACAAAAGTATGGGCATCCCTAAGAAGATTCACAACCCCTGAGAGATCTAAATCGGGTGAGGATAATGCGGTTCCCTTCACCAACAAACTGATAAAGTTCTACGCTGGGATCAGCAACATCCCCCACAGGAAATACGATGGACCATGCTTGAAGTCGTTGAAACCTCGAAGATGTCGGACTCAAGAGGAGGTGTCTCAGACCATCAGAAATTTAAGAAGCACTGGCTCTTGTGACCTGACGGAATTCCTACTATTCTGGTGAAAAACCTAGGACAGGTGGCAATATCAGCTCTTTGTCAAATTTACAACTTTTCTATAAACAACAACGCAATGTCCACATCGTGGAAAATGGCACACATTCGCCCTATTCTGAAACCAGGGAGACCAAAAGACAACCCGGCGTCCTACAGGTCAATATCTCTCCTCTGCGTCCTTTCCAAAGTTCTGGAAAAACTTATACTCAACCACATCAAACAATATCTCTCGGATTTGGACTTTCAACATGGATTTAAATGTGGTAAATCACCCACCTCGCACTTTGTCACTTTGACGAACTTCATTTCAGATGGACTATCTACCAAACCGTATAAACAAAAAACGGTTATATGCTCAGTGGATATCCATAAGGCTTTTGACTCCATTTCCAGGAAAATACTGACCAGGAAAATATACCTTAGTGGAATTCACCCAAGACTGAAAATGTGGCTAGCTAACTTCTTCAGCGGCCGAAGAGACAGAATCCAACAAAACAATACAAGATCGATGTCTCGATACTTTCCAAACGGGGTCCCTCAAGGCTTCCCCCTTTCACCAGCCCTGTTCAACTTATTCTTATCGGATCTACCGCTACCAAACGACAAAGACTCAATCATTTTATCATACGCTGACGATATCGTAATTGCTACCCGGAGCCGTGAGGTGAACACGGCGAGCACAAAACTGCAGAACCACCTTAACAATCTCGAAAGTTGGCTCTCGCTAAACCGACTATCAACGAGTCCGGAAAAATCGGTCACCACGCTTATGACCTCAGCAAGGAAGCTTGGGAAAACGGTGGTGAACCTGTACCTAAATAACATGGAAATCCCGTTTCAAAAATCTCAGAAAATCCTCGGGGTGACTTACGACAGTCATATGTGTTTCTCTCAACAAGCCGATAATATTACTACGAGGTGCATGAAGAAACTGAACATCTTGAAAGTGTTTCTTCGTAAATGCAGACAGTGTATCAGCTTCCCTGCACGACAAGCCTTATACCGGCAATTCATCGAACCCTCCCTTAGCTATGCTTGTGAGGCGTGGGGAGGGTTTATCAGTGGAACGAACCGCACTAAAATCGAGAAAACTCAAGATCGTTTCCGAAAAGCACTACAGGGACCGAACGAACATCTACAGTACCGGTCATATGTTTTAGACATTCTGAAAAAATCCCAGTGTTTGATTTTTCTAAAGAAAAATCCAATAAAATAAAAGTTTTTTAGTAAGTATTATCTATATTATTTATATATTTATCATTTTCATATCTTATCTTCGCTTTATCTTCGACTTCTTCATATGTTTAAGGATTTTGTCGAAATTGGCCCAGTCATATGTTTTAGACATTTTATTTAAATTCATTATATTTCAATAAAATTTATACTTTTTTTCTATTTTTCGTATCGGAAACGTGTTTTAAATTAATTTGAAAGCAGTATGCCACGACTTTCTGTTGAACAGCGTCATAGAATTGTTTTTATGCGAGAAAATGGTAGAAAATTGCTGGCATTGTTCCCTTTTCTTCAAAACTCAATTGTCTGGCCATAATAAGTTATTATAGCGTGCAAAATATTAATAATTTGTAAAAAAATCATATATTTAATAACATTTACAAATAAAAAATTTGTTCGTTTTTTATTTTGGTTCAGATTATACTTTTGCCGTAAAAAGGCGGTAAATATATTTTTTTGCAAAAATAAAAATATTAGTTATTGTTTATATATTGTTAAAATTCTATTTAGATATTTTTTTTGATTCGTTTCTTGGAAATTTTAGGAAAAATGTAGTGTTCGTTTTTTATTTTGGTTTACTGTATACTTGAATTTATTACGGAGGATCCGAAATTAATAGAAATTATTATGGAGAAAGCAAGAACAATTTTCGATAAATGGTCACTCAAAGTCAACGAAGAGAAAACCGAAATAATTACCATCGAACGTATGCCAACTCGCATAGATGAGAAGTGGCGAAACGTCCGAAAACTCGGATCTCTTCTTGGCGATTCCGAAGATATTACCAGACAACATAATAGAAAATTGCTGGCATTATTTAAAGAGCAAAATCAGAAATAGAAACCCTCAGAACGTTAAGCAACTATGGGAGATGGCAAAAGATGAATGGAACAAGATGGGAGATGATTATATTCAAAACTTGTATTTGTCGATCCCAAATAGAATACATGATGTAATATCGAAAAAAGGAGATGTAACTAAATACTAACTTGTGTTTTAATTAATAAAAACTCGTTTTAACTTTTAAAAATTCCAGATTATGGATGTGCATCGTAAATGTCTAAAACATATGACTGGGCCAGTTTCGACAAAATCTATAAAAAGATCAAGATGTCGAAAATACAGTGACGATGAGATTGGGAAAAAATAAATAACTAAAAAAAATGGATAATGCTTAATGAAAAGCATTTTTTTAATAAGATTTTTCTTTAGAAAAATCAAACACTGGGATTTTTTCAGAATGTCTAAAACATATGACCGGTACTGTACTCATCGCCCCATTTAATGAAATCTTGAGAAGAAACCTCGGGGCTACAGGGCCTAAAACACCACCACCGCGCCCTCACAGAAATTGTGCCGGGACAAGGGAGGAGCACGGGCAAAGTTGAGGACCCTCCTCAGAGAAGCCGGGATCACCTGATTAATAGTTTTATGTTTTGGACGGTGATCTTGGTTCTAATAATAATTGTCTCGTCAAATAGCCGTTTCATTCCGGATGGTATTAGATCATTTAATCGAGCATATTTTTTGTTAGCATTCATCCTCTTTAGTTTAGTTCTATGATCCAACTCATTCATTATATGTTTAAATAAAAATCCCTGACTAATAAGTAGTAATGGTAAAAGTATAATCATTAGAAAAAATAAAATATTTTTTTAAATCTATTTTTGTTCACAAATAGTTATTAATATAATTATTATTAAGGTTTTCTTATAACAAACCTGTATATGATAAAAAAGAGAACGTAATTTGGATTGTGGAGGTGGGAGTTACTTCTCAAGATAATTTACAGCGAGTAGAACTTGAAAAGTTAAGAAAATATGATTTGCTCGCTAATGAATTATCCCTGATTCACCAGGCCAGAGTGAATATAATTCCTGTTGTCCTTACATGGGATAGCATTGTGTCTAAATATTTTTAAAAATATTTGGAGTCGATCAGAGTGAGAGAACATCTGGTTGCTTATATGCAATCAATTGTGCTTAAGCGTACGATGAAGAGCACTCTGCTGGACTTTCGGAGAGGTCTTTCGCAAATGGATTATGAAGCCCGGATTGAGGAGGTACTCTCAAAATACGAGGAAGCTAACGGGATCGGTGACCGAGAGATCGCGGTGCGTCGACTTGTCGAGGATGCCTACCATGTTCCTTTTCTGGATGGTTCGAAACGAGTTAAAATTGACGGAAGTGTGGGCCCTGGGATGATAGATCGGGAAGATAGTGGAGCTCGTAGAGTGGACTCCGAAGGCTGAAGGGTCTTTTAAGTAATTATTTGTTAACATAAATATTTTATCAAGGTTTTCTGAAATAAAAATTATTGTTTTTAATATAAAATGTCACGGGTTGGATAATGCCTCTCAACGCGTGAAAATTTGTTAATTTTTGAAAACAAAAGGATAGTTTTCATAAAATACAAAAACCAGAGGTTGCGCTTTTTGGCCAAAGAAGAAAAGAAACTTAAACTAAAATTACTATGTGATCTCAAAATGCGTTCAGTGTCAGGTGCGTATTTATTAAATTATTTGTAGTCAAAAAGATGATGGTAACTAAGTCAACAAGTACTCCTATTATTGCAAGAGGGTCTAAAGATCGCTATATCGCAGATTCAGTGGATTTAAAAAAGTATACCAGCCTTAATAGTGATAATGGATGGGTATTCATTTCTGAATAAATTGTAGTTGGTTGTGGTTATAAATTTATTAAAAATACAATGGGAGAAAACCGAGAACGAAAGAGGCGAAACAAAACAACTTAAGCCAATCGGATACTAAAGCATTATCAATTGCGGTGGACAAGGAGGAAACTGCTAAGATACGCGCAGCTTTTGGGATTCTGGATGGGATTTGCCGGAACGGCGGAAGAGCTTGATCGATTAAAAAACTTCCTCAGCAGAAGGGGATGTTGCGAATGGCACTTTTTCGAGGATTTCTTGCGGGCTGGAACACTGAACCGGCTGGCAAGTGCGGCAGGAAGGTCAGTTCCAACTTAAAAGAGAGGCAGAAACGCGCCTGGAAAAATGCACACAAGAAAGGTGGAAGAATCTGTCACAGCTAGAACAGACTCTCCCTTTCTTGCGGTTGTTACTAACTTTGCAAGAAAAGCATAAAACCGTAGTAGGTTGGCGACAGAGAGACATAAAAAAAGAGCGAGACAGGAACAATAAAAAAATAGACTGACAAAGATAAATGAGAAGAAAAAGAAAAGAAAAAGAACAAAAGAAAAAGAATTGAAATGAGAGAAAGATAGATGGATAGATATATGGATAGATAGATGGATAGATATTAGGAATGAAATTAAAAACGTCACAAGAAACGACACGACACGTGGAATAGTTAAATTATAATTAGATTTTTGTAGGTGTTTATTTTACATTTAAAAAATCTTTTCATTAACAATCTGATCAAACTTAAAGAGCTTGCATATATAGATTAAATTTTGTGCGATAGAATAATAATCAATCGAAAACAATGTATGCAGGTCAATTTCCGAAATGTAATATCCGGATCTCAAACTGCAAAGAATAGCACTAACCAAAATTCAAAAGCACGTTTACATAAATTTATTATTTTATTTTTCTCAAAATACTTTAATGAAATATTGTAATAAAGTAATTTAGGCGATTTCTCATCTTTGAATAATAAAGAGTTTAATTCTGATTGTTTAAAAATCGATTAAAAATTGCTTATAATTATTATATATTCAAGGAGAAACGATCAAAGAGAAATGATCATCGGGAACGGACATAGCTATTCCAACGCGTATCAATAGTGATCTTGCGTGGGAATTGCCATTCATCTTATCCTCTGCTGCTAATTAAATATTTATTAACACTTTTTAAAAAATAAATGATAAAATTATGTATTGCCTGATTAGTCAGTTATTAAAACTTTCCTGAATGAAATGTTGATGTGATGGGCATTCTCATTAAATAGAGACGGTGGATCGTCTTGGGCAAGTAAAAAAGTGTCAAGAAAGTTTTGATATCATTAAAAAAATAGGGAACTCAATCGAAAAATATATCTCTGTTATTAGTGATTTAATCAATGAATATGAAACACGTTTGAATAATTTTAAAGAAGCTCTACATATTATGAAAATATTTCCGTCACCTATGGAAAAAAATACTGTAAACGCTTCATGTATGAGCTGGAGCTAATTTAAATTGAGGCAGATTTACAGAGCTATTTAATTTAGGTAAACTATTGGATTTTTGGAGTCAAATTCGAGAATGAAAATATCCGAACTTGGTCGATAATGCTAAAAATGCATCAGTCTTTGGAAATACGTATGATGTGTAGATCTTTTCAGTAAACTTATGCGAATAAAAAGTAAGTATCGAAATCGATTAACTAGTGAACACCTAATTCAACTTTACGAACTTTGTCTTTGAACTTTACCCCTCTTTTAAATAAAATAGTAGACGCCAAGCAAAATCAAGTCTCACATTGATTCTCTTATTAAACTAATAAAGCCTTTTTTGATCAAATAAAATATTTTTTGTGCGGCCCGGAATGATACTCATAATTATCGATTTAGTCCTTAAGCTAAAAAGTTTGAGAACTAATCCTCTTAATTATTGATCTGGCCCTTGAGCTAAAAATGTTGAGAATCACTGCGAGACATAAAATCGGACTGCAGGGTACTGTTTTATTAGTGTTGCACGTGAAGTTTGCGGCCTGCATGTTTGACACTCATCGTCTAAGATATCTATGTTCGATAGTAGAACCATCCGTATAGGTGGTGCCTGCTTAAGGGAGAGCTTTTTCCATCATGTTAAAGTCCCCTGCTTCAGAAAGACTGTGACTAACTCGAAAACAGCTGAGTTTGTGCGTTGGGCTAGAGTTTTTTTCGTTTGGTCATTTTAGATTTTAGTGGAAGTACCTGCTTTTTTAAATCTTCTATCGCTTCATTTGTAAAGTCAGATTGGGAGGAAACAGCGATTTAGGGTTCTGTACTTTTACTTGTAGGGGGATATAAATAGGATGCATGTAAATTGAAGGGATGTAAGGTTGACTCTGATCAAAAAAGTAATAATCAACTAAAGAGATTCCAAGATCGTTTTCTAGAAAGAAAAAAAGTCAGCCAAGTCTAACTAGCAAATCCGAGAATTAAATGAAAAGCCCAGCTTTTAATGAAGTTTTTTTCTACTAGGAAAGAGGATGTGTCTCTAAACTAAATCTTTTGTTTAACTAACTATGATCGCTTAAAGATTACTGTTTATAAATAGCTCGTGCCATTTGTAAATAGCGATTAGCGACATGAAACTGATAAAAAGGATGGTTATTTGCAGAAAAAAATAATTTGAAAAAATAGGGTGTAATTGAGCGCTTTAATCAAACATTGACACGGGGTATGGAAAAACTGATAGATAATAAAAATTGAAAACATTTTTAGACAAAGTTACGTTTTTATAATACGACACATCATTCGGCGATAAATGAGCCTTTCTTCAAAAAGTATAGAGATATTTCTGGAATTAAACGTGCCATTCGTGAAATATTAGGTTATAATCTCACTTTTAATTTAGATGAAAATAATGAGGCCTCGATTGTAGTAGATAAACTTGATGGAAAATATACGATGCATTTAGCTTTTCACTTCCATACTTAAGTAGCTTCTATTACAAAATAACAGTGCATTATTCAAATAATTAATTTAAAGTTAGTAAGTTGGTTTAGGAGTTTATGCAGTCTTGCGAATCATAAATCCACCAAATGAAATAATAGCTTTCTGAGTTAATTCTTTTAATTCGTCGTCATTTCCATTTGCAACGACAACGTGACGTGGTTTAATTCTTCTTTTTCCACATTTTACTGCTGTATTTCCAGCGAAACGCTAAAAATCAAGAAATACAGTGCATTATCTCACCGCCATATCTTTAAATTTCAGAAATACAATCTCCTTCCAAATTAATTGTCGATTCTCTATGAAACAGAAATAAATATTATTATCGCAGTCTTTATTTCAGATATCTGGACCATCATTGAGATATCCGCTCTGGTATTTACACTGTTTATAAGCTACTAGGTGAAATTGTGTTTTAATTAAAATTATCTTAATTTTTAGTTACCCAATTATTAATAGAAAACATAAAAAATTGTGGCATGTGTGAGCACTCATTTGCTTGTTGTCCTGTTACATTATTTGTTCAATCTTTATTTTTTTTATTTAATTGGATTAGAAGGAATATTTTGCGATGTAGTTTCTTTTAATTAATAAATTATCTGAAATTTCATCATTTTGTAATATTTGCGAGTTTATTCTTTCAATCTGTTTATATCGCTTATTTGAAATCTTCTCATTTATCTTTATTCATTGAATTTCATCTTATTTTTTGATAGAAAGTTTTATTATTTATATTCTTATGGCAAACTTTTATTTATTTGTTCCTGGATTTGGCGATCTTATATTTTAGCGTCCTAAAATCTAAAATGATCAATTTCTACCAAATTTTAATCATTATTGTTATATTTTTTTTAAACTGAACACGAATTTAATTATTGTTATTTTATTTTTATAAATTTTATTTTTTTTTATTCAATAATAACTGTAAATATAAATTATTATGTCACAGGCCTGAGTGGTTATACTTTCGGACTTAGAAAAAAATTCAAAAAAAATATTTGAATTCTATTTCAAAATTTATTTTGCCAAGATAAATTGTTGCGAGCGCAGTGAGCGATCGAGCACTGCGAGCGATCCATCAATGTCAATGATTGTCAAAAATAAAAATAATCTATTACATCAAAGTTAACTAAGGTCAATTATTGACAATTAACAAAAGATAATTAACCATAATTTTAAGTCGAATTGAATTTCTTTAGTCGCCTTGAATGAACTTTCCTAATAGACCCAGCACTATCTTCGACTTGGACAAAATTGTTGGACAATTTTTTGACAATAGTTACTGGATCCCCATACGGATGTTCAAATTTCTTTAATAGAAGAGAAGGATTCGTCCCATAATCTTTTTTTATACGAACCTTTAAGTAATTAAGAATGGAATACAATATCTCCAACATCTAACTCATATTTTGATCGATGGACTCCCATCTTCCTATTCATTCTTCTATAATATGAAGACTGCAAATTCATCCTCTTAAAATTAAACTGGTACTCATCATCTTTACTAATAAATAACAATAAAAAACCTTTATTATAAATGTCAGGATTTTCTACAACTTCCAATTCTTCCATATCAAAACTTTTTGGATTTTCCTCAACACCTGATTCAACAACAGTGTTGAATCCAGGAATACCACGATATCTTTGGAATGGACTAACGCCTAGAAAATAAAAAAATGCAATTTACATGTGGATGAATGAGCTCTCTGATTGTATAAAAACACAGCCTTCCGAATGTGTTTTATCCACTCTTTTTTATCATCAGAAGCCATCAATTTGGATAAACTCCTTGTGATTGTCTGATTAAATCTTTCAACTATCCCCTGACTCTGAGGATTGTTCGGCCTTCCATGTATTTGATTAATTTTGAATTCTTCACATAAATTTGAAATATGAATATTTTAAAATTCTGTCCCGTTATCAGACTGCAAATATCTGCAGGGGCCATAATCCATGAAAATGTCGTTTAATTTTTCAGCGACTTCAATTCCACTTTTATTTCTAAGATTCCTTGTGATGGCATATCTCGAATAGACGTCAATAACAGTCAACAACCAAGAAAATTGATCATTATCATTTACAAACCTTGGGAATAAGACAATTTTATACCTTTTTAGGTCAATCAGATCAATCTGAAATCTCTCATTCGGTACATCCGCAAAAATATGACTTACGTCGTCATATTGTTTCAGTGGGACTGCAGACTGGCATATATATTATTCTAGGAATCCTATCAATAGTTCCATATTTTTTGAATTTTCGAAGAAAATCTCCGATTGTCGATTTTGGAGTATTTAGATGATCTGCGATATCTTTTATCGTCCAATTTAACTCATAAAGAGCAAGAATCTTCCCTTTAATTATTTTATTTAACATTTGCTTATAAAACTAAAAATTCAACTACTAAAATATCACTCAATAATGCAAACCGGTTTTTTATTCACACGCTAAAATTTAAATCTTCAAAATTTTAAACGATTAATGGAATTTTTTATAAATAAAAAAATTATAAATCTAATCAACTACAAAGAGTTCAATTCAGTTAAAAAAAATAAATGCCATCCGCCAAAAAAAGTTAGTAACTGCAAAACCGGTTTTTTTCTACCAGCACTATATACTTGCGCCTCATCCAGATCGTCCATATTTTTTTGAAAGAAACAACAGTCAACACTTTTTTTCGAGTAATGTCCTCCGAATCCCAAAAGATAAATCTATCTTTCTTACAAATTCACTTCTGGCCTCGGCAGACTCACTATGGCCGGTCGAGTTTGGCGATTCAATTAGGAGAGGGAGTTTCTTTTGTTCTTTTGTCAATTTGTATATTTCTTTGTCAAAAGTCCTGTTGAATCTCCTTGGACGATTCCCATTACACTCTCAGCAGCCTTCTTTACTATGATCAAAACATGCTTTCATAATAGTCCGGGATACACATTCGAGTCAATATTGTCCAACAATTTAAGTATTTTCTCATTGTACCTTATACGTGTGTGATCTAAAACACATAAGCTCTCCACTGCCAAGTTCCTGCCCTGTGTACGAGCTGCAAGTACTCGGGAGATTCCAAAGCGTCGTTTTAAAATGAGGCGTGCCATCGAGGTAATGATGTCACTGTACGTACGGGAGTAAATTTAACTAAAACGAAAATAATTAATAAAAGTTTGCGACTTTTTTTGTTCTGATTTTGGATAAAGTTTAAAATGGTCACGTCCAAACACAAATCCTATGTAACGAATATGCCCAAGGGAATCCCCACAGCACGGACTGAGCGATTTACGCGAGGATTTTCCCATATTATATCTGCATATGTAATACTACAGTTTATATAATATCTCTCCATAGGATAGTTCATCAACTAAATTAAATTTCAAAAAAAGATTTAAAAAGTGGATATTAAAAAAATCAAATCAAAAAATTTCAAATGTGAAGGATGCAGATTAGAGAAGTAAAATCCATAAATATCTCAAAAATGATGCACACTCGGGAGGTGGACTGGCTTTTCAGCGGTTCTCGAACGCCGTTCTCAGAAAGAACAGTTTGGCGATCCGTCAGGGCGCTGGTTCTTCTTTCGGCTAAAAGAATAATTAATTATCCATCGGATTAATCCTCTTTGCGGAAAAAAATTATTTTTTTATTAATCGATCAAACTGAAATTGTAATTCTTTCAAACAGTAATGGTATTAAAAAACGATGTAAAATCGAAAAAACTCAAGAAAGATTTCGGAAAGAACCGAATGAAAATCTATCCATCGCCTCATTTAAGAAATCTTGGGAAGGAACCGTGGGCCTACATGCCCTAAAACTCAACCACCGCGGCCTCATAGAAATTGTGTCAGGACTAGGAAGCAGCACCGAGCAAAGATGAGGACCCTCTTCAGAGAAGCCGGGATCACCTGATTAATGATCTTGATTTTAATAATAAAAAATGTTTTGTTTCTTGAAAGAGAGTTATTTTCAATTCTACTTTGATCTCATTTCTCATAAACAGACTGAAATTGGAGACTGTCATCTTTGAAGTTTTATCCACAACCTTTCATCGTGATTAAAGTGATATTTAAGAATATTCCACGTGTCAGTTGATAAAAATGTTTCATATGGTGGCTTAGGATTTCTTAATTTTGTTTTAGAATCCTACAAGTTTCACAAGAATTGTTTTGTTTTTATAGGAAAAGTGATAAAAGATTAATCGAAGAGAAGGCCAGCAGCTTGGCGGATCGGCAAACTGCTCCCCCGGATAACTGCGACCGAGAATTGTAGTGACAATTCTCTATTTGGAAAGAATTTCTCTTGCTTCAGATACAAGAGTAACTTTTGCTCGGAATACTCCCAACGAACACTGTGATGAATTTTTTGTATTAAAATATCAGATAATGATTATAACTAGGGCAGTCAAACGCTATAAAATGCAATTAAATATAATTTAATAAAAATACTATAAATAATAAATATGATAATAATAAAATTATTTTGTTATATTTTTTATTTTTTTTCATTGAAATAGATTATTTTTAGCGTGTTTTTTTTATAATTCTTGTTATGAAAAAGAAAACAGTATCTCAGAAGGCTCGATTTTTTGCCAAAAAATTTCCCGAATTTGTTATTAATCCGGAAGGGAAATTATTTTGTTCTTATTGTTCTACAATCGTAAGATGCGATAAGAAATTTTCTGTTGACGCCCATCGTTTATCAAAAAAACACGTTCAAACACAAAGTATATGAAAAATATAACTTTAGATTCTATTCATTCATCCCAAAATGTACAGAAATTTATTTCTAGTAAACATAATTGCCAGCAAAAACCGGTGACAAAAATATATTATTTTTGATTGGCCATCGCAATCACCGGATCTTAACCCAATAGAGCATGTACACCCCTCGACAAAAAAAATGATTCAAAATTCATATTTAGTTTTTCTTTGAAAATCCTATAAATATTCTAATTTCAAAAAATTTAGTAGATTAGTTGTAATTATTATTTAATTTTAATAAAATATTTGTTAATTACATTAATTTGGAAAAATTAAAGCATCAGAGTTCTTTATGACCACTGGGATCGTTTAACTAGTTTGCTTAAAGTCTTCATTCTTTGTGGTCTTAGGGCTAATAAACAAAATCAATCGATTTTTTTTTGATTAAAATCAAATGATTTAAATCTAACAACCATGCTTGAGGTACTCCATTTGGTGAAAGCCTTGAGATCGATCATTTTTACAGACCCGTTTGAATTCATGAATGGCTTAAATTCAAATAATTAAATGCTAATAATAATTAAAGCATGCGACCACAAAGACCACAAACAGTAAATATTAATTAAAAAAAATTAGACTAGATTTTTCCCCGTATACTGAGTTACAAAAAGCTATGCAGTTATGATGAAGCTCTATTCCAAACGTTTCTAAAATATCTATTCGAACGTTTATGTAAATCAGTTGATAGGAAAAATGTTTTATTATTATTATCAGCACTGCCGAGAACACATATAAAAAACAAAAATCATTTAAGGTTCCCTCGTGCCGCACCGACCACACTTTCCACCAATCCTATCCATAGGTCTCTCCCTTTCGCAAGATCTCTTAGTTCATCTAGGTTACCAATTGTTTACAACTGCCTGCTTATTGCATATTTGAAAACGTTTTAATTTTGGACTTATTTTTATAATCTTAATATTAAAATGGTATGGTGTGTGTCTGTCTGTGTGTCTGTCTGTCTGTCTGTCTGTCTGTGTGTGCACACCAACTTCAAATTGGCAATACGATGTCCTCGACTTACATGATGAGGTCCTTAAAACCTTCCCCCAAAAAAAATAAAAAAAAATTTTCTGCATTTTGGTTAAAATGAACAACTACAATGTCCTCGACTTACATGATGAAGTCCTTAAACCTTACCCCCCCCCCCCAAAAAAATTAAAAAAAAATTTTCTGCATTTTGGTTAAAATGAACAACTACAATGTCCTCGACTTACATGATGAAGTCCTTAAAACCTTCCCCCCAAAAAAATTAAAAAAAAATTTTCTGCATTTTGGTTAAAATGAACAACTACAATGTCCTCGACTTACATGATGAAGTCCTTAAAACCTTCCCCCCCAAAAAAAATTAAAAAAAATTTTCTGCATTTTGGTTAAAATGAACAACTACAATGTCCTCGACTTACATGATGAAGTCCTTAAAACCTTCCCTCCCAAAAAAATTAAAAAAAAATTTTCTGCATTTTGGTTAAAATGAACAACTACAATGTCCTCGACTTACATGATGAGTCCGTAAAAACTCCTTCCCCCCCAAAAAAAATTAAAAAAAATTTTCTGCATTTTGGTTAAAATGAAAACTACAATGTCCTCGACTTACATGATGAAGTCCTTAAAACCTTCCCCCCCAAAAAAATTAAAAAAAAATTTTCTGCATTTTGGTTAAAATGAACAACTACAATGTCCTCGACTTACATGATGAAGTCCTTAAAACCTTCCCCCCAAAAAAATTAAAAAAAAATTTTCTGCATTTTGGTTAAAATGAACAACTACAATGTCCTCGACTTACATGATGAAGTCTTAAAACCTTCCCCCCAAAAAAATTAAAAAAAAATTTTCTGCATTTTGGTTAAAATGAACAACTACAATGTCCTCGACTTACATGATGAAGTCCTTAAAACCTTCCCTCCCAAAAAAAATTAAAAAAAAATTTTCTGCATTTTGGTTAAAATGAACAACTACAATGTCCTCGACTTACATGATGAAGTCCTTAAAACCTTCCCCCCAAAAAATCAAAAAATTATTTTCTGCATTTTGATTAAAATGAACAACGCGAATGTCCTCGACATTCATGATGAGGTCCATTAAACCTTCAAGGCAAAAATCTCACGTATTAAGAATATCCTTGATGAAAACGACAGCGAGAATATTAACAATGATGAACTCCCAATTATTCGCGATAAAGAAATTCAATTCATCCTATGTTTTTCTCTTTAAAATTAAATGCATATATCATTATCGACCATGAATCAAAATTAAAGCTATTATCATATTTGACTTTGACAGAATGTGCAATCACAGATTGCACGACTTTGAATAGAGTGTGCAATTAACAGATTTTGAAAAACCTTTGATAGTTGAAACCACATTAGCACAATCATTAACACAATTTACCACCAATTGACGCACGACCTTGAATAGAGTGTGCAATTAACAGATTTTGAAAAACACTTTGATAGTTGAAACCACATTAGCACAACCATTAACACAATTTACCACCAATTGACAGCGCAATCAGAAGAATTTGCGTAAAAATATTAACTATTTACTTGAGTTTTTCGTAAAGATAGAATTTATTTTCGGTATGCCTCTTTTCCTAAACTTTTTTATTATTCAAAAATAATTTTTAAATAGATAACCGAAGGAGGAAAAACGAAGCTGAAGAAAAAACGGTCAGCTTAATAAGGTAATTAATTAAATCTTTTTGTGTGTTGCTTTCTTGCCTGCCGCATCTCCCCCTGCCCCATTTCCGCCAGTAAAAAACAAAAAAATAAAAAAAGAAAAAAAAGGAAATTACAAAGGAAAAATGAAAAAATTAATATAAAAAAAATAGACCACAAAAAATGAAAAAAAAAGTTTGCAATGACAATAAACAAGGCCCAGGGACAGTCATTAAAGGTAGTTGGGTTATTTTTAGAGAGTGAGTGCTTTTCACATGGACAGCTGTATGTGGGATGCTCGAGGGTAGGCAGAAGAGAAAATTTATTCATATATGCCAGAAGGAAGGACGGACGACAAACATCGTTTATCAACAGGCGATAGAATAGGGTTACATTAAACCAGGTAGTTTTATACATCTACATAAACTTATAGTTGTTTGATGAAACAGGCCCTCCGCAGGAGCTAGGTCGCGGTGAGCGAAGCGAGCTGCCGAGCTAGTATATTTATAAAACAAAATTATTCATTTTTTAATGGAAAACCTTCAAATATTTAAGAAATGTAGTAAATTTTTATATTATTGTTTCGATTATATTGTTAGCATTCTCATTTCATTTCGGAATTAATCTTACTTGCATAAATGGAGCCGTACGCAGCACAAATAATAGAAATCACTGACGACACACATTCAAACTAAATGAACCTTTGCTACAAAAAATTCTTATGGCAAAAAATGTCATTGACAAAAAAGTCATGGTTCTTTCAGTTGTCGGCGCTTACAGACAAGGAAAATCGTTTCTCCTTAATTTTTTCCTCAAATATCTCTCCGCAAAAGTACTCTCAGCTTAAGATGAGACCATAGGACAAAAAAAATTGGTTCCATAAATGTCGTGTATTTGCAAACGTGCCGTCATTATTACCAATTACGGATGTTTGATGAAGAGATTATTCAAACCATACAACTGTAATGGCCATAAGATATGCTGAAGGTATTGTCGTAGCTGTTGACAGCCGAATAACTCAGCCGGCCTTTAATTTATTTAACCTCATTCCCCATGAAATCAAGAGGAATTCTGCACGAAGAAAACCGACAGTTCTCTTATGGTCACACCATCAGTTAAAGAGTGAGTTAATCTCATATTATCTTCTTATAGCGGTGAGATTTTTGCAATCCAGGACGATGTGTGTGTGTCGTCGTCATGGGTGATTTGTATTCGATTGAAGCACACTAGCGGTGCATTTCTTGTGGTGTCCATTTCTTTTTGAAACTTAACCAAATATAAGAGCTATTCATCTGGTCTACGTGGCCGCTCTAATGGAGTCACCAAATCTGTATTTACATAAAAATCGCCCCACAATAGTCTCCCGGGGCAACACTCCTACGGCTACAAAGCCGGCAGATCCAAAACAATCACACCATTTCCAATCCAAAGCGTCGGAATAAGATAAATATTCTCCAATTGAACATCAACGGAATCCAAAACAAATTCATAGAACTCAAACACTTTATTATCTCAAACAATACCGATATTGATTAAATGAAAAACACAAAATGCCGGCCTTTAAACTAATGTATACTATTTACTCAATTTAGGTTTTGACACAGAAAAAAAATATATCAGTTATCAAAAAATTCGGTGATGGCATACAGTGGGTCGGTAAAAGTTGCGAAAAATCTTGTAGAACTCAAAGAGTATACGTAATTCTTAATATTTTCAACATTTAGAGATTCTTCGAGAGTGGATCACGTGACTATGGAAGAGGTAATTCATGATTTTTTAAAACTTCTAAAAATTCGATGCGGATATATTGTAAATCGATAAATATTTACCAAATATGTTTCGACGGCATGATCGATTATATTTCAATAATCAATCGTGAAATGCTTGCTCCATGTTATAAAGAAATATCACCAATTGGTTCAGGATCTCGCCAGGCATTAAATCATGAAAAAATAATTTTCATGTAAAATAATTTTAGTAATGAAACACCCCACAAAAGAAGAAGTAATGAAATTGGCAAATGACGCTATTAAATGCGCCAAGTCATCTGACAAATAAAACTGGAGGACCAATTTTTAGTTTATTTTCCAATAAATTATTAGTCATCTCTCTCCATTAATGGTTAGGTTAGCATTCTCCTTGTAGGACTATTAATTTATTATTTTTGAGATGGGGAAAAATTAAGATGCAATATTAAGTCATTAATCGACTAAGAAATAAAAAAGGAATTCATAAACAATTGATTTGGCGTAAATCCAATCAGGCGTATAAAGTAAAGTTTTTGGAATGGTCAAGTCAATCAACAGACCTCAATCCAATCAAATATTCATGGAAAATAAAATACTAAAGGAGACAGATTAAATGGTAAAAATAAAAAGATATAAATGATGAAGGTGAAAAAACGATTAAATTATTGTCAAAATAAAACCAATTCAATTACAGAATATCCTAGATTATAAGAACTTCTGTAAATCAACAATATATTTAATCAATTTTAAACACAAAATAAAGATTGAATCATCAATAAAAAAATATGATTAACAAAACAATCACCAACAACAAAAAGAATTAAGGATTCTTGGTAATTATTTAATACATTAGGTTTTCCAAATAAAATTAATTTTAATAATGACTAATGTTTAATAATTTAATACAAATCAAGATATTAATTGTCACAGGTTGGATAATGCCCTGGGTTAGATAATACCCCCTTGAAATTTTTTTTTAGTTCTTAATATATTTCAAATCAAAGAGAAATAGTCATTGGCAGATAGCCAGAGTATTGCCTCTGACTATTGCTATAGATATTCTTTCGATTAAATACCGGTGCTCACACGGGTCGCCGGTAACCCTTTCGATTAATGAGGCAATGCGCTGGAGTAGGGTCCGAGTAGAAGGCCCCTGTATTCCTGACGTCTCAATGAATGATTAGAGACATTTTTATAAGTGTTTAAAAATACAAATGATTTTAATTATATTAATAGTCATTTTATTGTTTCTTGCTAAATGACACTTTATTCATCGAATATATCATTCGTTTATTTGTATTTTTAGTTTATTTTTAATGCTAAAATTATAGCATAAAGTTTTGTATTTATTTATTACATTTTTCTCCGCTATTTTTGCGTTATTGCGCATAGTTTATAAGATTTAACTAATGCATTTTATCAAATATGACTTTTATTGGTTGGAAATTTTTGTTTACAATAGCGGAATTACATAAAATCTAAAGCTCTTTATATAGGAAATTTTAATGCAATTTTATGTAAAATTTGTGGTGACCGTTCATCTGGAGTTCATTACGGAGTCGCAACATGTGAAGGTTGCAAGGTACTTTGTAGATTAACGTTTCCTTGCATTTAGTCTTTTTTCCGCAGGACATTGGAGTGACCCTGGTAATCATTCGAGTCCATTTTAGGTGGAACTGGCCAATTGCAGTCATCCGTTTATTGGCTTTTGTTCTTATATTGAATTCAACTTTTATTTCAAAGAAAATGAGGATTTTTCCAAAATTCTTGTAGTTCAGTCAGGAGATGAGGTTTTGGAGCATTTTGTTGATATTTGGTTTTTTGTTGTATTTTTATTTTTAGTACAAAGTGCGACGTGAATTTAGAGCCGGACTTTGTGAATTGGAGATTTTAAATTGAGAGAAATTTAAATTAAGAGCGACGAGTTTGTAACTTGCAGTGGTGACTCGGAGACCAGGAGAAACACTGTCAGGTCGTGGATAACTTCGGAAGTAGTTTTTGATTAACTTTCGAGAGTTATATGTTGTGTTGAGATTAAATAAATGCATTGGATGAAGATTAAATAAACGATGAAATGAATTCAAATTAACTTGCAAAATAAAATTTATCCATGATATTTACCAGTAATCAAATTTAATAAATCTTCAAACAATTTAAAAAATAGAATAAAAATAAAATATTAATATAAAAAAGATTGAAATAAGAAATAAAAATTAACACAAAAAGCACAACACAAGAAAAGAAAATAACATGCGTGACACGTAATAATTTATTGTAGTTAATTCGATAATTTAAAACTTTTAAAAATTAAATAAATAACATTTAATAATGTGATTCTGTTTGAATTCAGCTAGGAACAAAAATTCAGGTGGTTTATATTAATGGAGAGTAGGTATCTGATATATTTTCATCAAATAAAACAAAAAATAAAATTTTCTAAACATTATCCTTTCAATCTACTTTTGAAAAAATGACAGAATCTCTTACCATATGGAGTGAATCAAAAAAAGTTGTTTAAGTTTGTAGAACACATAAGCGAAAATTATTTACAAGTCTTTTATCTATGACAAGATGATTATAATCAAAAAAGTTGCCAAAATTTGTCATTAACCACTCATATGTATTACTAAATCGAACAGCAGATCATCAGTAATTGAATACTAAGAACAATACCAGACACAAAAACTTCGCAGAAATACAGAGGAAATTTTAATGGAAAAAAATCTATAAATGGGATGCAACTTGCTCAGATACTTTTTCCGAACAAAATCTTCCTCCCTCAGCTGTCGCAGTTGGCCCTGCTTCTTGCAGAGCAGAAGAATTAAAGATTTCAAAGTACACCAATCTCTCGGAACGCTATCTGTTTACCCCGATCGCCGTGGAGACCTCTGGCGTAATCGGTGACAGGTCACTCATTTTCCTCAAAAAGCTGGGTCGTCTGATTTCTGGCAAGAAAAACGACACGCGTGAGTGTGGATGGCTCCTTCAGAGGATTTTCCTTGCCATTGTACGTCGAAAATGTTTCTCCATCTACGAGTCCTCTTGTTAACTCTCTTTTCTCTCTGTTTTCTTTTAAGAAATAAATTGTATATAAAAAATCTATAAATGAACTAGAAATAAAACACAAAACAAAATTAGAATAATAAAACGAGAATTATTACTTTTTTACTTTTTTTAATTGTCAAAATTGTTTAATTGATTTTTAGATTTAACTGATTATATTTTTGATAAAATTTTGAACTTAGTTTATTTGATAATATCAATTTGTTTTTTAAGCTTTGACTAATGATATTTATAGCTTTTAATTAGTTTATTCTCATTTTTTAAATAATAACAAACAAGGTTGTAACATTAAATTAAAAAACGCTCTTAGAAGCGTTCTCAATAAAAATAGCCAGTGATGTCTTTTGTAAGAGAAAATAAATAAATAAATTTATACAGTCGAACCTTGCCCCAACAAAAACCCCGCCTTGGGGCACAATCGATTTTTGGGGCGATTTTATTTTTTAATACATTTTTCATCAATAATTTCCAAATTTGGAAATTATCAAAACCCCACTATGGGGCACTTAACTAATTTATTTTAATATGTGACATGGTTTGCGTGATGCCTATGGGCCGCGTGATACCTGACATGACCTTGAAGGTTAACTTAATGTCAATATTATATTGTAATTAATATTAAACTTCAAAGAATAATAACTTGTTAATTATTTTTTAAGTCTGGACATTGGCACAATCGAAATTTCGCTCATCGAATTTTTTATCTATTAAATTTAAATGTTTAAACTACCTCAACGCGATTGTTTGATAAAATACTGATAATTCCTCACAAAGATTGGTCATTTCACGATTCTTGAATTCAGTCCCATTATCGGACTGAAGAAATTGACACGGACAATTTAAGAAAAATAATGATATGAGGTTTTTACAAACTTCATTTGAGGACTTAGTGTAGAGCGGCCTCGCAAATGCAAATCTATAAAAATTGTTAAAAAACTAACCTGCTATATACGTCAATGACCGTTAAAATCCATTTAAAATTTTTATTTATAGTAGAAAAACTTTTCAGATCTATAAGATCTATCTGAAATCTTTCATTTGGGCAAGATGCAAAGACATGGTTATTTTATCTATTATTATAAAGCACTTTCGGAAAAGTCATAAGTTAATTAAGCTTTCCTTGTGCCACCATTGAAATTCTCCCGGTCATGCGTCTCCAGGCTCTCCGTCAGTTGCGATCGTCCTGAGTGAGTCGAGATCATCGCCATTTTTCAGTTTTTTATTAATTCCAGCTAGATCTTCATTTAGCGTGGTAGCCAGAGTGACCCTGGGTCTTCCACGGAAGTCTCCTTTGGAATGGGCAAAGTAGTTTTCCATCGCGATATTCGGCGGAGTGAGGCTGTCAAGTCTTAATATGTGTCCAAAGAGTCGCCATCTGGACTCCAGGATGTCCATAGAGATCGGTCTCGAATTGCATCTTTTGTATAGGGTGGAATTTGCTATTTTCCTTGAGAATTGCATGTTTATCACTCTTCTCAGTTGGTTCCGATGAAATCGGTCCAAATTGTTCATATCGGTCTTACTGATTCCCCACGTCGATCCATTGTACATTAGGACTGGGACAACAAATGTGTTGTATATTTTAAGTTTTGTCTTTGATTTAGCTTCTTTAGGCGCCAGATGTTCATAAACTTATTGTATGTGGCAATTGATAGTATTTTTCTGTGCATAATGTCTTCAGAGTCCCCTAAGAGAGATCCGACTTTTTTTTGTCTTCTCCAGGGCTCATCATGAGTTCGTTCAGATCGAATAAATTTCGTATGTTCAGTTTTATTGTGGTTGATTGTTAGAAACCATTTGGAAAAAATATCTGGTAATGTTTCGATAATAAATCGAAGGGTTTCAGCATCATCAGATACGAAGTCGACATCATCAGCATATATTATTTCGTTGTATTTAGTGTTGTCCACAAGAGGCCGAAAGTCTCTGAGTGCTGCCTCTAGGTAGACGATAAAGAGAACTGGGGACAGCGAATCGCCTTGTGGTATGCCCCGTGATGTGTAGAAATAGTTTGACACATTTTTACCAAGTTTGGTTGCTAATTGAGTGTTCTGAAGAAGAATTAGGATTATTCTGATGTCGTCATGATTTAAGAAGGTCATAAGTATTTCCACAAGTTTAGTTCTGTGAACAGAGTCGAATGCTCTGGACATATCGATGCCGAGTATTTCAGTGCAATGTTTATATTTTTGGCATGTGGCAGCTGTCCATCTGTGAGTCCAGATCACATCAGCAGTGGACCTGCCAGTTCTAAAGCCACTTTGTCCCGGTGACAGAAAGTTTTCCACCTTGGTTCTTATCCTCTCTAATGCGATCAACGACAGTGTTTTCCGAAGCGTCGTTAGCAAAATAATAGGTCTTAGGCTGGATAGGGGTCCTTTTTGTTTTCCAGGTTTCTGTAGAGGAATTAACCATCCTTTGCCGAGGTCTAATGGGTTGTTCTGCTCAAATGCCTTGTTCAGGATATTTGCAGCGATTTCAGCAAACTTCATTGGCGCATATTTTACTAGTTCAGGTGGGATATTGTCCGGTCCCCCAGACCTGCCGGTTTTCAGTTTCTTCATTGCCTCCAATATTTCGTAAGTGGTTAATGGGGAACTTAGTGCCCCTACAGTATATGGGTAGGGTTTGTATCCTGATTCATCCTCCCAGTTAAGCATTTTGTAGTAGTATTCAGATATAGCCTCTACCTTACTCTTGTTGTCAATGATAGCCGCTTCCGTGGTGTCCCAGACAGTGATCGAATTTTGCCTCTTTTTTTTGCTTAGCAGCCTCATTGCCATGAACATTTTCGTGTCGTCCTTTTGTTTTGTTATGTGTTGAAATTGCTCTTCTGTTTCTTTGTACACTAGCAATTTCTGTGTTTTCTTGATGTTTAGTAATATCATGTTCCGTAATTTTCGGAGTTCTCTTATTTTTTTTGGGTTGCTGGAGTTTTGTATTTTTAACCTCAAGGTTTTCTGCTTTTCTGAGAGGGAGCAAATCTCGTTATCGTGAAATTTGTGTTTTTTTCGAGTGAGTCCAACAACATTTACAGCTGTCTTCTTCATTGCACTGGTCACTGCATCCCAAATCGCATTTGCAGGTTTTGTTGTGTCAATATTGTCGAGTTCTTCCTGTAGTTTGTCTGCATAGTTCTGTTTGAGTTTTTCATCACGGAATAATTCAAGATTATAGCTTTCTTGTTCATCATGCGTAAGTTTTTTCAGTTTGTTGTATGTCTTGTACAGTCCGATGCTAGTGATTACTAGTTTGTGGTCACTATTTGTCTCCAGTCCCCCGTATGAACGTGAATCCACAAGTAGATGTTTATGGGCAGCTTTGCAGAGGATGTAGTCTATTTGATTGAATATAGGTATGTAATTTCCATTTGAGTCCGTTCTGGTTCCAGTCCATGTTGTTTTGTGCCTGGCTGGATGACGGATCTATATCTCCAATCTAGGATTTAAAAAAGTTAAAACTTTTAAGGGTCGCGCAAATTTACAAATTTCACAGTTTCGAATGACTTTTTGAATAATCTCATTTTTAACTGTGAAATATCGTTGTCGACATTCATACTCAATTTTGTTAACTCCTCCATGCGAGAAGTCATGCAAACTTTTAGCAACGATCTCCATTTCGGGTTCATTGTCTAGACAAATCACTAGCTTGTGATCTGAATTAGCACATTTAAGATACAATCTATACATTGCTTCCCAGGACTGTCGCAAACCCGGGTTCCGCCAGTGCGCTGGCTGAAGAGACAAAGATGACGAAATACCGGTGTATTTCGGACGCTTTTGAGTTTGCCCCCCTCGCCTTCGAAACCTCTGGAATCGTCGGAAAGGCTGCGACTCAACTCCTCACCGCCATTGGTAGAAAAATCTTCACAAAAACAAACGACCGGAGGGAGACGAGCTGGCTGTTCCAGCGAATCTCGGTTGCTGTGCTCCGCGGAAACTGCCACTCAATACGCAGCGCGGCATCGTTGAGCTGACCCTCAGGCTCTTGACAATTCCCTTAGCCACCCAATTGCTTACTGTCAGAAATACAAATTAATTTTATCAAAAAAAAAAAACTATACATTTACAATTTGTATGATACCTTTCATTAATTACAGTAAAATTTTCAATTTTCTTAACTAGTCTATATTTTTTTTACTTTGTAAGATGTTCAGGAAATTTATTCTGTAAAGCATCTTTAAAATTTGATATTCCAAAATATTCTTTACATAACCTTTGTACGAGGACATTGCTGCAAAATATACTTGCACGCTAGAAATAACTCAAGAAATTTAGGTTTTCCACCAAAAAATTAATTTCTGATAATTAAATTCCTACAAATATATTTTTTTGTCAAAATGAGAGAGTCTTTAGCTAATTTAGTAAATTATTAAATGATAAAAATGAGTCGCGGTCTAATTAAAAGATTTATAATTTAATCCCATCAATGTCATAATTGCACATTTCAAGGTCACGTCAGGTATCACGCGGCCCATAGGTATCGCGCAAACCATGTCACATAATATTATTACATAATACTTTTTTGAATAATATTATTTTTGAACACTTGATACTTATCTTTGTGTAATTCCTTCCAAGATTTTTATTAAAACAAAAATTAAAATTGCAAAGTGTCTACAAACTTTTCGTGAAAGAGTTGCAAAAAATTTTAAGATAAGCAAAGGTACTATTTCCCGAATAAAAAACATTTCTTCTTTCATTAAGTTTTGGAAGAAATAATAACTGAAGTAGTATCTAAAGAAAACGAAGATTAGTCAAAAGTCGCGAATTTTATAATGGAATCGGGACAGAGGACAAAACAACGATATAAGAAACGTATGGTGGGAGCGAAATATAATGAAAGAAGACTCCAAGACGATGGAAACTCTTCGGATAGTTGGGAGGGATCCCTCTATCTGTTATGGGTGTAATAAGATCAACACCAGGAAATGTGGCGTTTACTGTTCAATGTGTAATAAATTCTGGCATATTAGCTGCGCGCACCTTACCAAAGCCGCAGTGAAATTACTCCGGCGCTGGAGCTGCCACTGTTGTGGCTTTACTCGAAATCGCGGCTTCGCAGCACCAGTCTCCTTCGCTTCATGAACCCAAATCAGAACACTATATTCTCAAAATTTCCAACTTACGGAAATCTAAGAAGATACCATTACGTATCCCTAAACAGGCTCGGATCTCAGCGGCAAACTGCTTGTGCGATCTTATCACTGATGCGCTAAGCTCCGGGGGGGACCATTCTTGGATCCGTCTCCTCTCTTTTGCACCTTGTGTGTTTGGACAAGCAATTGATGGTTCAGTACAAAAGAAGAGTCTCTCGGCTGCCATTAAGTCGAACTCTGCGAGATTGGATGTCTCATGGATTGATTTCGATTGTGAAGCGACCAATTACCAAACGTGCATCACGGAAAAATCCCCCCGTGGTTCAAAACCCAAGTTAGTCGTAAACTCATGGATGGCGACATCCGTGCGGCAGTTCGGGTCCTTTCGTCCGCTGATTCACTTGCTGAATCTACTGCCGAGACTTTGGAACACCTCAAAAACAAACATCCGATGCCCCCAGATGACTTACGGGAGTTTCCCACACGAGAGAATGCAATTATACTGTCAATTTCTGATGATGAAATTTTGAAGGGATTAAATCTTTCAGACCGAGTAGCAGTGGGGGATTTGATGGTCTCCGGCCGAGTCATATAAAGGACATGATTCCCCGATTGACTATGGAGACTGGAATCCGCCTGATCAAGTGTATTACCAAGCTTGTCGAACGGATTGTCAATGCTGAGATTTCAGGCTTTGCAAGGGATCTACTTTTCTGTTCACACCTTATTGCTTTCCGAAAGAACGATGGAGGAGTCCGCCCCATTGCAGTCGGTAATGTCTTCCGGAGGCTCGCATGCAAAATTGTAGCCCGAAGAGTCTGTCCCCGTGTTGCCGCTGAATTATCTCCAGTCCAACTGGGAGTTGGTGTTTCCAACGGATGTGAAGCTGCTGTCCACGCGACAAGAGCTTTTTTTTCACCTGACACAAGACATTCCCCAATTCCTTTGCGGTGAAGCTGGATATCTCAAACGCGTTCAACAGTCTGAGAAGGGACTGTATGCTGGAATCGTGCTCGCAGCGTACCCCAGAGATCATGAGTCTGGCTCACCTTGCTTACGGGTCCGAAAGTTCGCTTGTCTTTGACAAACACATTGTCCGTTCACGGACTGGAGTCCAACAAGGTGACCCTCTTGGGCCCTTACTATTCGCTCTGTCAATCGACGAGGTGGCTCGTAATGTAAAGACACCTCTCAACCTTAGTACCTTGACGATGCCACTATTGGTGGCCCTGTTGATGTCGTCTTGGATGAGTTATATAAAATTGTTCCTGCCCTGGCAAAAATGGGGCTGATAATCAACACCAAAAAAACTGAGATCATAAATATCTCAGTCCCAATTCAAGACTTTGGCTTAGTATTGGAAAAGATTTCAGAAATCTTGCCAGACACAAAACAAACACGCCTCAACGATGTTTATTTTCTTGGTGTCCTTTCGGAGAGTCCGAAGTGCAAAACCACCTCAGAGCTAAGAGTGTCGAAATGTCCCGTTTTACTGAACGCCTCTCTCTACTTGACTCCCACACGGCCTTTTTCCTCCTCAAAAATTGCATCCACGTGCCCAACTGTTATATTTATTGAGATGCTCGCCCTGCTTTATACAAGATGAAATATTGCATTCTATCGATGATACGTTAAGATTGTGTGCCGAGTTGATCCTAAATGTCCGTTTCGATATGATGGGGGTGGACCCAGTGTAAACTACCTCTTAATTCTGGCGGAGCTGGCCTAAGATCCGCCCTGGACCTTGCCCTCCCAGCTTTCCTGTCCTTTCACTCATCCTGCCGAAGGCTATCCTTGGAGATTCTACATAAATCCCCCGAATCTTCTTTGGACAGGCCTTTTGAAGATGGATGTATGCTGTGGAAGGAATCAGGATTAAAATTCCCGATCCAAACATCACTCCAACAGAGCTGGGACAAATTACGCTGCGAATTCACCGCAGACAACCTGGCAATGAGGCTCGACCAGCACCGCCTCGCCTGCTTACGCTCTGCAGCTGTGCCACACTGGGTCATGGCTGAATGCTATGCCAATTGCTGGCCTCGGAACATTATTAGAGGATGACTGCATGCGTATCGGTACTGCACTGAGACTCGGACTTGACATCTGCGAACAACATCGTTGTAGATGTGGAAAAACGGTTGACGTCAAAGGTGTACACCCACTCTCTTGCAAACGAAGTGCTGGCCGAGCTCCTCGCACTCCGCTATTAACAATGTTATCTTAAGAGCTCTTGAGTCGGCGGGCTTCCCTCGATCCTAGAGCCAGTGGGCTTAGATCGTGGAGATGGGAAAAGACCCGATGGAATGACCACTTTTCCCTACTCCTGTGGAAAATCGTTGGTTTGGGATTCAACGTGTGTTGACACCCATTCCAAAACTAATATGATCTCTTCTGCTGTTTCTCCACGTGCCCAAACTGTTATATTTATTGAGATGCTAATTTTAGGCAAAGGGATGGACCTCAGTAGATCGCCACTATACGTGGCTTTCGTATGTACAGTTCCCATGCCAGTATATGTCGTTTGCATATAATTTAGCACAAAGCTCAGTGAAAATGCAAGTCAACCTGGTGTAACAACAGTTATTAGTGTTATCAACGACACCAAGCCAGTAGCAGCATAAAAGCATAAATTTGCTATACAAGAGCTTCGAACAATATCGTTGCAGCCAGTCAAGATTCTAACTTAGAGGCGTTCAGTTATTATCTTTCAGACGATAGCTTCGCACCACTGACTTTTCAGTCAAGTGCATGAACCAAATGTCTGACTCTGCAGTTCATTACGTAATTTGCAGAATTACTGTGGCAACGAATAAATGAATGGGACTGTGAAGACTATGGAAATGACATTGTTGTTGATTGGACAGAGTTTGACTACGACCTAGAAGGCATAGTGAAAGATGTTTTTGACACTACAGTTGGCTCGAAAGTATTAAAGGAAAGGGACTATAATCTTAACTCTCCAATAATTTTAGATGACCTTGACCTCCTAACTGGTGACACCAAGGCATTGATGAGCCTCAACCAAGGGAACTTGAGAACTCATTACAATAGCAGGAGACTAAGTGAGTTGATTCCACACAACTCAATTATAAAAAGTGAGAATATACACAAGGTGATCTTTGGCAAGGTCATCTCGCACGGTCACACAGAAGGGAATTGCCGAGTGTACAAGTCAAAGATTAGGGACATTGTGATTAGACCATTTAGGAAGAACCAAAAGTCATTTGAACTGGTGAGAACATTTTACAACTCGTCAATGCAGATGGGGGGCACAGGGGTCTTCGATGACTACATGAAACAGGCGAACGGTAAGCTTCTCAACCTCACAGAGAACACTGATTTTGTTATTTGGTACAAAGACCTCTTATTTTGGAAGTTGATTACATTGTTAATGAATACTCAAGACAGCGATGAAGTCACGAATATTTTGAACAATTGTGCATCGATCAAATACCTTGAGGAAATCAAAGAGTTCATCTGTGATCCATCTGGTACGATCACTTTGATTGCAAGGGACCAAAGACAGTACGTCATCACGCCGAGTTGTGTATTACTACCTGACCATCAGCTGGTTTTGACACGTTCACTGGTTCTAATGATAAAAGATGTTTTGCAATCACGAGTAAACACCTTGATAATCAAAAATGGAACAATTACCAGAGACATGAATCCACATACCAAGTTTTTGATGTGATGGATAGAGCATTCGGGTTCAGAGATGTGATTTCCCGATCACACAAGATTTTCCAAAATACATTGTATTATTACTCCGATGCACCATTTTTATTCACGATTGACGATGACCTTAAAGGTGTTAATTTAACTGAACAAATTGTTTGTTGGAACGGGCAGGCAGGTGGGTTGGAGGGCCTGAGACAGAAGGGCTGGTGTATAGTTTCGCTTTTGATGATACACCATGAGAAAGAGAACAAAAGGAATGCATCGGTGAGAATCCTCGCCCAGGGTGATAACCAAATAGTGTGTGCAACATATAGAGTAGCTGGCTACCCTGACACACCTGAGTGGGATAATGAAGCTGATAGTATATGCTCACATATCAAAAGGCTGATAGAAGACATCAGGTCAGGTGCCAACAAACTTGGATTGAGAATTAAAGAAGAGGAAACTTGGGCGTCAACCTCCTTCCTGGTGTATGGGAAAATTACGCTTAAAAAATTAAATTCTAATTCTATATGTGCCTCCAATCAAGTGAGCCACATATCTCACGTGTTTAAAGTTTGAGAATAGTATGCACCCAATCTGAGCACAGATCTCTAATCATTCGCTTTAACATATGAAACTTTTTACGAACACCAGCTATCCTGAGAGAAATTTCGGAGAGAACCAGCTACTAGATGGCTCGATTAGTATTTCGCCCCTATACCCAGCTTCGACAATCGATTTGCACGTCAGAACCGCGATAGACCTCCACCAGTGTTTCCACTGGCTTCATCTTAACCAGGTATAGTTCGCCATCTTTCGGGTCTTAACGCATTAGCTAACACTCCCTAATAAACCGTAGTTACAATTAGGGGCGTATGTTGCAGGTTTAACACCCTCACATCCAGTTACTTTCATTACGCCGCATGGAATAACTCCATTAGACTTGCTAATACGGTAATCTCCTTGGTCCGTGTTTCAAGACGGGTCGGATAGAACACCCATGCATGTTAATCATCCAAAAGCTATCCTCAATACTCACCAACAAGCTGCTAGAATCATTACCCTAACAATAAACAGCATACACAGCCATCAAAAGGGCACATTAAAACTAGCAACCAGTTAGAACACTCATTACAGCTGCTTTGCGTCCCAACTGTAACGCAAAGCGTCAAGGCTCTATCCGCTTCCTTCTAAACGGTTTCACGCACTTTTAACCCTTTTCTCAAAGTTCTTTTCAACTTTCCCTCACGGTACTTGTTCGCTATCGAGCAGATGCTGCAGAGCAAAGAAAAATTAATATTTTAAACTTTAATAATTACAATGAATGACAGCAATAAAAACAAACGACAAAATACCAAAAAATATCAAAATACCAAAAAATATCAAAATACCAAAAAATATCAAAATACCAAAAAATATCAAAATACCAAAAAATATCAAAATACCAAAAAATATCAAAATACCAAAAAATATCAAAATACCAAAAAATATCAAAATACCAAAAAATATCAAAATACCAAAAAATATCAAAATACTAAAAAAGATCAAAATAAACAAAAATATACTAAATATAATAATTTTAAAATCTAAATGAATGAAGATTAAATAATTGAAAAAATGAATATAAATACACTTGCAAAATAAACTTTATTCAAGATATTTTACCAGTAATCAGTTTAATTAATCTTCAAACAAATAAAAAAACGAAAATTTTAAAAATACAACATTGATAGCAAAGTAAAATTAAATAAAAATTAACAGCACAAACACCAACACAAGAAAATAATATAACGTGGACTTAATGTAATTAATTTATTGTATTTAATTCGATAAATCAAGAACATTTAAAAATAATAAATAAAATTTAATTTCACCGTCTATTAGATGAACCAAGCAGTTTGAATGGACCGACTACTTGTATTAAAATAAATGTACTTTTTATAAAATAAATGACGATCGAATTATTTTTAAGTTAATGGATAAATCTTTTTCTAATAAAAATTATTGTTACGCATTGCAGCATGGTTTTAGTGAAACTTTTTTTTGCATAAAATACAAAAAATTACCTATATCTTAATTCATATCGCGACAAAAATCTATTTAGAGCAAATAACTTGACTCTGTCAATTGAGAAGTGCATCCTCACTCGACTATCAGCAGGAAGAAGTGCAAAAACCTTGCCATACACGATTGACTATATCCGGAAGATCCAATCGTTTTTATTCCTGGGAGTCCAATTTTCTGAAAGTGAAAAGTGTGAAGAAGACATTATTCTATCGAAAAACGGTGTACACATATGATCATTTGCCTTATTAAATTTTGCCTACTCGCTGAGACGGTGCTATTCATTTTCCGAGTAGCAATTCTTCCTGTACTGATGTATGGGCTGAAAGGTGGATCTTGTCCCCTTATAAGGAAAGAATTATTAAACTACTGGAAAAAACGAGTTGATTAGCGCTCAAGGTGGCCTTTTGCGTAAATCTGCGAGTTAAATTACCGAGCTGTCAGGAATCTTTTCCTATGATTGGTCACTTTGTCGAAAGCCAGTTCCGAAAGTTTGCAGAAAACATGAATAGGTTGAAGTCTTCTCCGGAAGACCGGATAGATTTCTCAATGACCTGCCGTATCTTCGGAGACTTTGGTCTCCGCCCAACTTGGGACCGGGCCTCGCGGGGTAAGCCTGTAAGCTAGCTTCAGAGCATAGCGCCGGGTCCTTTCCGCATTTCCTGTTAATTTTCTTAAGATCTTTCGAGTAGTAACACGCTTTTATCCCGTACAGCAACCTTGATAGGATGGTTGCGTGGAACACGAAGAAAAAACTTCTTGGTCCAGATGCATGCTTCTTAAGAGGCAGAGAGCTGCGATGGCTTTTGCTCTTTTTTGACATGCAGACAGTAACTCTTCAACATTTGGAATACAAGTAGCGAGTGTGAATATTCCTCTCTGGGTGGACGGGAATACAAACACTCAGTCACTCCAACCGGACATGCTTATTCACTCACTGCTCCTAAACTTTGTGCCCTCAGTTTTCACGGAGGTTCCACATTTTGGCGGGAAGGCCTCCCTCCGTGCTTGGCAGAGAAGTATTCCCTTCTCTCCCAGAATATAAATACGCTGATTAAATCGCGAATTGTGATTTTCCTTTATATTATTAAATTAATACAAATATTGCGTAGCCTGTCTTTATTCGGTTTCAGTTCATCACAATTCAAAAAGTAATCAAACATGTTTTTTTCAAATAAATGGAGAACAGAGACAAAATCCTTTACATTTCAGTTAAAGAAATTGTTGTGAATATGTCCACATCATATACTTGTTTGACATAGCAATATCTTTCGAGCAAAACCACCAAAAACACGATCAGTCGACTTGTCCTTTACGAAAAAATGTGGAAGATATTATTAAAAAAATTTATTTTTTTTAAAATCATGAATTGAGAAAGGAAGTGCAAATGAATGATGTTACTAATTGCAAAACTCTTGCTTCAATCGTTGTTTTTTAATCTTTTAAAAAAATTATTAATTCTATTTTAATCGAACAGACTCCGTCACTATAGAAAACAAAATGAATCAAAACAGTTACTTTCCATTATCTACTTTCTAAATTGCAGTAAAAAGTAATTAACAGTTATCGCAAAACTACATTTAAAATTCTGTTTCTTATTTAGAAATATAAATCGACAAAATTTAGACAAGTCGAATATTATCCATTAACTTAAAATAATTCGATCGTCATTTATTTATTAAAAAATCATTTTTATTTTAAAACAAAAAAATTTTAGTTGTTGTGGTGTGTGCATGTACGTTTCCAAGCAGTTAAGGAAAACGAAACCTACGGCCTTCCTGCAATAAAAAGAACTTAAAAAGACAGGACCGTCGCCTATGGAACCTCACAATGCCACAAGAGCTAATGGTGTTAAAGAAGATCTTGTTGGTGATGCTGCCAAAACTAACTTGCATTCTCTTTCTGCGATCATCGGAATGTCAATGGTGTCTCTGAAGGCGAATGGGTGTCTCAGATTGCCTTTGCCGCGAAGCAAAGACTTGGAAGGATGCCAAGAGGTGGTTGGAACCTTGTCCGGAGAAGTTCAATGAGAAGTACTCGGCAAAGTGCTCTAGTTTATGCCAACTAAAGAGCATGGCTAGACGGAATAACAATGTGCAAGGGAGATGCGACTCTTCCAGAGTGCAAGATGATGTGGACGTAGAAATTTCCAGTTTCAGAAATTGCCTAGAGGACTCAAATTCCAAATTGGGAAAGTTCAGTCTATTCAGAGAGACTCTCGAAAGCCAACTCCAAAGGTGCAACGAAGGATGGTAAAAACTGATATCCTGGCTGGATTAAATTCTGCAATTTATCATATTACAAAAGATGATCCGCCCCAAGATATTAATCAAATTACCGATATTCTATATGCTGCACAGTGTGCTTATTTGGCCTTAACTACGAAAGCCAGACCACAGAGCACATGGTTGGAAAACACGGAAGAAAAATCTCTAAATTAGCAGATGAAATTGACACAGTTCGTTCCTTCTCCAACAAACCTTGCCTCAGGCAGAAAAGCAAAAGGCAATGGATGTTCTCTGCCGCTACGGATATAAGAAGTCTAAGAAGGGGGAGCTAATCAGAATTGAGACTCTATTGAATGATCTAATTAGAATCAAAAGAAACAGATATCTATCCATTCCTCGAGGAAAATTTCCGGAAAGACAATGCGTGTTTTGAATTAACCGCAGAAGATTTTATCGAAACTTATCTTCGAGCAACGAAGCCACCCTGTATGGGTTTGGTGATGGTGAGTGCTTATCATTTTGGGAAGATGTCTGGAGCAAGAAAAATATGGGGCCCGTAGTTTATGATTTTGTGGGTGTGAGTGTACTGGCGGTGAAACCATGCGACCTCAATTCACAAGTGATTTTATTATGGATATGCTCAAATATGCACCTGACTGGAAGGCATGCGGATGCGACGGACGTATAACTTTTTCTTAAGAAGATGGATTCTTTGCATGGGTTTCTGTGTAAAGAGATAGTCCGAATAATTAATGGAGAGTACACGCCTGATAGCTGGTTTTACACTGGCGTAACTTACTTGATCCCTAAAAAAGTGAGTGTGAGACCCCGAAGGACTTACGCCCTATAACGTGTATGCCAACTTTGTATAAACTTGTCACCAATGTGTTAATGCCAAACTGGCCGATTTCATCGAGGTATTTGGCTAATCTCAGATAATCAGCTTGGGACGAGAAAGCAATGTCAAGGCGCCAAAGAGCAAGCCCTCATTAACCAATGCTTAAATAAGGAGTATGGAAATGGCCTCTATTCTGCTTGGGTCGATGTGAAGAAGGCATTTGACTCATTTGATCACGAGTTCTTGTTCCACGTATTGGATTGCTCTGGATACCACATTGGATTGTCAGCTTTGTAAAGAACATAGTCAAGAAGTGGACAGTAAACTTACATATCGATGGGAAAAGAATTGGGAAAGTAAAGTTAAGCCGGGGAATACTCCAAGGAGATTCATTGTCCCCGCTGCTATTCGTTATGGCGATGGATCCCCTAAGCAGGATGCTTAACTCCATGTTTCCCAAACTCGAAATTAGTCGGAAGATCCCTATATGTTGACATACTCCACCAATCATTTCTTCTTTATTGACGATCTGAAAATAGTTGCCCTCAAAGAAGATGTGTTAGTCAAAATGATGGAGGCTGTTAATGGATTTTTTGAAAGTGTCGCCTAGAGATGAATTCCGAAAAATCACATCTAATGTGGAATCTTTATCATGCTGTGAGACTGTCGATGGAATCAACGGATATCGCTACTTGGGTGTACTTGAAGATGGCGGAAGTAATGTTCTCAAGATAAAGTTATGGACTCCATATTGGAGAATGTCAAGAAGAGGATAACTATGTTGTCAAAAACAAACCTGAATGCTGTAAATTTGTTTCGTGGAATCAATGATATGCATTATCCCTATATATTATTATATTGGGCTAATCAATATTGAACCTTACGAATTTGATGAGATTGACCAACAAATACGCCCGATTACTTACGACTCTCAAGTTACACCTCCAGCCTGCAAATAAGGAGAGGTTGTATTTGGACCGCAAGACCCTTGGAAGAGGACTTGCCTCAATTTCTTTCAAAAGCGAATTATGCTCTTCCAGTTTCTTAAAAGTTTGGAAAAACAGTCGACTACCTGTCTGCGGAGGTCGGGTATTCTGCGAGTAATAAAAGGAAAAAAATGGCACTTAGCCCAATCGCAGAATTTCTTGTCTCCAAATATGCAGCTGTCGGCAGGGAAATCTGACCATTGAGTTACTGAAGGACGCACAAAGGAAACTCTTGCTTAACCGAATTAACAGTAAATCACTACACTCGGTGATGTTCAATGTATGGAGGGATCAGATGTCGACATATCTACTTCTTCGCAATGGCTATCGAAAGGGAACAATGGTCCACGAAGCGAAGCATTGTACTGTCTTTTGCAAGATAGGAATTTGTTCTTTGCATACACGGGATCACTATGCGTCCACTGCAAAAAAGCAGGCAGACTGTGTGACCATCTAGCCACGCGGTGTGGTAGGATGCTAAACAGTGATTATCTCCGAAGACACAACGAATGGTAAAGTGTATTCATCTCCACTTGTGTCGATGTATGGAATAAAACGAAGCAGGAAATTGAAAGGACATTCAGTCGTGTCAACAATGTCGACCCAAAATGTCGAAATCAGAGTTGACACTTCAATTATGACTGAAACAAAGGTTCAATTCAATAAACCTGATATCTTCGTTTATGACAAGAGGAAAGAGAATTCATTTAATCGAAGTGGGAGTTACCTCGCAAGACCGTTTAAAAAGCATTTGAAGTGGAGAAATTTCACAAATATGACCTGCTTGCAAACGAACTGTCGGTTCTCTATGAAGCAAAAGTGAAGATTATTCCAATTGTCTTGCCATGGGATGGAGTTGTCTCAAAGTTCTTTAAAGTCATATGGACAATTATCCTTGAAGAAGGAACGAGGACATACATCCAGTCGGTTTGCTGAAGAGGACTCTATAGAGTATGCTTATTGAACACAGACATGGGATGAAGGTAGACAACGAGGAGTACGCTCTGCCGCCAATCAACTTGCGGAGCGGCATGGCCGTAGGACACTCAGTTGAACAATTCTTTGACTAGAAATGGAAAATATGATAATTTTGTTGCAAAAACTTCTTCCAAGCGAAGAAGAGAAATCACTGACATCTTGGATTCTTAATAATTTAAGATAGAATTTACATAATTAATTTTTATTAAACATGTCTTGTGATTTTTAATTTCTTAAAATTATAACTTTTATTTATTTTGATAAAAATTATTTATTTTTTATAAAAATTTTTAAGAGATTCCAGTTTTTTATGAAAAAACAAACATTACATTTTGAAGCTTCAAATTAGGAAAAATACTCATAAGATTGATGCTTTGTTTAACGGATCAATATTAACAAAAAAAATGGAGGATTTATTTTTAGAAAAAAATTGTCACATTTGAACGTTTTGTGACGTATGCACAAATTTGTTGATTTTACAGAAACTTTAGCTTTAGTATTTTAACGTGTTACTGAAATTAATTTGAGGACACTGAAAAAAACAGTAGTCCATGCCGATTACAAATCTGGAATTCTCAAAGTGATGGTTAAAAGTTTATTCCGAAAGTGTATTGTGAAAATTAAAAAACACCGTTGAGAAGATAAAAGATATTAAAGCTGAAAATCTATCAAAAATACGATTGATTAAGGCTTTTATAATTATTTATTCCTCAAATCGATAATAAAGAATTGATTGAACTCTTTAAGTTTTTAAAAATAACAAAATAAAATCAACTTGCTGGATTATTAGTTGACGAATGACGATTATCAACCATGAGTGAATGTTAATTATTTAACTATTATTGTTTATAATGAAAAACATAAAAATACACACGTGCAGTACCCGGAGTAATTTTATTCTTTTGTCTTTTTCATTTTAGCATATTAAATGAAATAATCATCAGTGCAGGGTAGTGCACAGGATTTGCAGTTTATGTTTGGGAAAAAGCGACATTATTTTTCTTAAGACATTTATAAAGCTGTAACAAATGAAAAATACAGAAAAGAAACATTTAGTCTAATATCAAGGGAAATCGAACATTTTCAAGGTGCGGGAAAATGTTGAAGAGATATTAAAAAACATACAAAATGATCTGAATTAAAATAAAAAAGCTTATTAGTTAAGATTAAGTAAAGATTAATGAATTAATAAAAAATATTATACCAGACTAAAATTTCCATTGATTAGCTATTTATATCTGTAATTTAAAAGTTACCTAAAACTGGCCACATGGCCAATGCATAAGCAATCTTTCATGTTACTGTAAAATTCTGCGGAAAGACAGACCATAAAATGAATGCTTAAATGCAACCCTCATTGGTTGCGGGGCATAAAAAGGAAACGTTTTTATTTTTAACATTCAGAGAATCAAATTTCAATAAAATGTATTATTAGAGATTAGTTAGATTTTAATTTATATAAACAGCTCTGTTCATGGCTGTCTTAAACAGCCCTGTCAATTACAATGGAATTCAGCATTGCTAATTAACATGAGCCAAAATAATATTTGATGGGGCTTCTTATATTTCACGTATCCACGTATTTCGTTTGTAGCTAAAAAAAAGTATAGTTCATTGTGCATTGGAGTCACCAGTTTACTAACTCAGTTAAAGTTTGATAACTTAGTTTTGAACATTGAGCTCTTCAACCTCCTTGTAGTGGATCACTTGATGGCAATGATAAAAAACTCAAAGTGATTTTTTTCTTTTTAGTATGATTATGCGTTGACTTGAGTGGTCAGTTGATCGTGAATATAAGTAAGGTGTCACAAACGGGGATACAGAAAAAAAACGTGTATTCTATATCAGAGCAGAATCAAACGTCACTGAGGTATGGAAAATGTTGAACAAAAATATGGAATATAAAAACAGCTCATTTTCCAGAATTAACTAATGATTGACGGATTAATTGAAATATTGTAGCAGACTAAAACTATGATTGATTAGCTTTTTACTTGTAGTTTAATAGTAAGCAATTAATGGCCGCATGGCCATATGGATAGTAATCCATAAACTCAAGACTCATATAACAAAAAAACATATAAATGCGACTCCAATAAAAAGCGACCTTCAGTGGTTGCGGGGCATAAAAAGGAAAAGCCTATTTTTAACACCAAAAAATTAAATTGGCATGTATAGTGTGCTGAAACAATTAAATCATATGTTTATTTATCAAACTTCAAATGAATAATATTTAGTTTAAAAAATTTTTGACCGTTCGAGATTTTGAATTTCAGGTCAGTGAGAAGGTAAACAATCTGACAAATCTTTCATCTTTCGTTTTGAAAAAAGAAGACTTGGGAAAACAGTACTTTTCTGACAAAAACAAGACTGTCAAGTGAACAAAGCGAGATTCTTACAAAAAATCGAGTACGAGGTCTTTGAATGACTTGGTTAAAGAAGAATGCTATCTTCGGCATACAAGCTGATGCACGCGAGGATTTCTTCTCGGGTGATTAAGGATGTCTGAGATCCCCATTTTTAAAATAATAAAAATGACTGTACATTTTTCTAACAAAAATTTTGGAATATTTTAAAATCGAAAATAATTTTATAAACACTTTTCACTCAAAAATGACAAACAACAGAAAATTATCAATAATGTGGTCTATAACGTCCCCGGGTCAGCTCAAAGACCTCTCGGAAAAAATGTTTTACTAACGTGATAAGAGTAATTTACGCCGACAATATTGATCTCGTTTTTTAGATCAGAACTCACTGGAAACTTATTAAAAGTGATCCTACTCTAAAACAATTAAAACTACTTGTACAAATTTGCTGGCAGAAACAGATGAGCAACGATAAACTCTACAGAACTACTCATACATCCAAATTGCAAAAATGGTCCAAAATAGCAATTTTTATTATTTTTTTACGTGCTACTTTACATCCACGCTCGACCATGAACTATTTTCTAAGTAAAACCACAAGAAAAAAACTGGAATCAGTAGATGATATGGACAATCTGAGAAATCTTCTATAAAACTGGGGAAAGAGGGAACAACTGATAGTGCTTATCCTGATTTCCATGGTAAAAGTGGAATTTTAATTGACTTCTGATTTCGCAAGAATTTTATTGAAAAAAATAAAGTGAGTGCAACCTGAAGGAAATCAGAAAGCAAAAATTAATAATTTTAGGAAATGCTTTAAAGATTTTTGTTAATAAATTGTAAGAATATATAAAAGTAGTTAAACATCCCTCTTAATACATAAAAAAGTCAAAGGCAAACTCTTAAAGACGACATTCTAACTTTACTCGATAAAGAAACATAATTCAGGCATTAATGATATCATTTATTTAATAAGCTTACAAATGTAAAGGAAAACCTAGACAGATTTCTAAAGCTAAGTGAAATAAGGAATTTTACAGCACAGGTTGACATTGTGTTTTCAAACACTTCCCCGAGTGTATTAAAAAGCAAATCAACATACACAAAACTTTTCCGAACTAAACAAATTAGAAGAAAATTACATTTTTAGACGGTAAAGTTATAGCTAACTTGTAAACTTGTTGAACAATCTTACAAATCATCACTAAATACCATGATTGAGACTGCTTAAATTAAGAAGAGAGGATTGAACTGTATGTGTTTGTTGATTTAACATAGAAACGATTGTTTCCAAATTTCGAAGATTATCAGTCTCATAGAGACTATGAAGTTCTCACATAAGCATTAAAACGGAAGAAAACATTTGCTAGGTAAAATCTAAACTATTTCGATTGTTGAAAATATGTTCTACTATAAGAATCAGAAACAGATAGACGCACAAGTGGCCGAGTGGTTAAGGCGGTAGCCTAGAAAGCTATTGGGATTCATCCCGCGCAGGTTCGAATCCTGCCTTGTGCGTTTTATTATTTCAATATTAATTTTATTTTATTATTGCATTTTTAAAATTAATTTGCCTGCGACATGAGTGCCTTAAACATTCTGAAAAACATAAATGATGGCCATATCTCAGGTACCGTTACTAAACACATTCATCTCCCACACTCTGCTGTGATCACCATTCCATTTTTATTATAAAACATATCCCATATTTTGGACAGCCTCGACTATCCATGTTCTCAAGATAACTTTGTTTGACGACTCGTTTTTCATATAAAAACAATTTGAGCTTCATCAAAAAAGCTCAATACTATCTATCCACAAGCAAGATATATAAGCTAAAAATTCGTTATCTTATTTTGTACTAAACAAATCATATTAAATCTATGCACATGATAAGAATCACCAATAGACAAGGCAATTGGAACTCAAAAAAATGGCACGGAAAATAGTCCAACTGATACCCAGAGTATTCTGAGTTATGCAGAAATGAACGTAAGTTGAGATAAAACACAGACCTAACAAAAAATATTCAATAATAGACAATGAATAAAACAAAAAAGCACAAATGGAATGTTGCCAGTACACTATAATAACCAAAAAAGTGTCAATCTAAAAACTAGTGACCCAGCTGTGCTTGAGAGTGTAGAAATTACTTGTCCCTTCTGAACCTTCATCACCCTTCTAATCACAACACCTACTTTGGACAGACAACTAAAATTGTGGAATCTTCCCTTACTACTTATTCGTAATAATTATATATATAAGTAGAATTAAGACTAAAAAGCAAAATCATCACAAAAAACTAAATAAATCCTTTTAGCCAACTCCGTGCCCAACCTCCTCTTACTTTCCAGGACTCCTGCCACCCTCCGAACCTACAATATTAACCCCCCAAACCTCGATAGCTGCCAATCTATCCACCGCATCAACCGCACTGCACTCCCAACACAAATCCACGACTGATCTCACCGTCGGAAACTCCTCCATGATACACAACGACAAATCACGTGACACTCCTGGAATTTTCTCGAGGACCTTCCCCCAACTCTGACTCCATTTGTTCTCCACGGTCCCCCAATTGTTCGTATCGGATATATAGGCGCCAAAACAAGTTCGTAATTTTTCCATTTCTAACCTGGAAATTTGAGGATAAAATTGACACTTTTTTGGGGCTTCGGCTATTGATTTTGTGATTTGACGAGTCAAAGTTGCCGCGTCTTTTTGACCACTTGCAAAATAAATTGATAGAAAGTTCATTTTTAAAAGTAAAGTGTCTATTTTTTGCTACAAATAGGAAATGAATTTTACTTGATCTCTGTCAGTAATTGACTTTTTCTTATCATTTCTAATTATTTATAATTATATTATATATACTTTATAACAATAATAATAATTTTAGAAGAATTAAATAGATATTTAAATTGTTCAATATGCATTTCGATCTCGTTGTTGTTATTTATAATATTACAAAAATCGGTCAAATTAAAATATAAAAGAACAAAATCCTCCAATTTATAACTCCATTTGAGATCCTAATAAGTATAATCAACATGACCAACCTTGTATGTTTGTCCACAGTCGAGGGGAGTCTTCCTTTGCCATTGAATGACTTTATGTGCTCCTGAATGAGAGAAATCTATCATTTCTACTCCACAAATAAGCATTTCTTCCTTTATTAGAGCCCGCATTTCGCTTTCTATGTTTTCTGAGACCATTATTTGCATGTACTACATCAGTTCATGTTTATTACCTTAAGGCACTTGGTTAAATCTAGTGATTTCTTTAGCTCGTTTATATATATCTTATTTGTAGACATTGATGGTCCCACCTCGATCAAAAATTTAAATATATTTATTTATTAATAATTTATAATACATCATTGAAAAATATATTATTTTAAATTAAAGTTAATATATAATTGATAATTGGGGAAAGAAATTTGAACACGTAGTTTTCATTTTTTGCAAGATTTTCATGATTCTTTAGGCCAAATTTTAGAAAAAAATTCATTTAATAAAAATTTAAATATTAATAAAATAATTAAAATATAATATTTTTTTAAATTATGTATAAAATAATTTTAAATGGATAAATCCTTGTTGTCACTAGGACAACTTTGTGTAAAACTGGTGGAGTATTTATTGTTCTTATCTCCATTGCTAATAATCTCATATTTATCTAAAAAATATAATCTAAATAGTATAAAATGAAATATTAAAATTCAGAAATTAAATTTTTTGGAAAATGTTTTAAATTCATAAATTCAGAATTTGAAAAGCCAATTCTCGCCGAGAAAATTGTGGATCAATATGACACACAAAGCCAACAAAAAAACTCAATAAAACATTTTATTATCTGCAGTTTTGGATTAATAGTAAATTAATTAAATATTAATTAATTAATTAGACATCTTATTTAATTTGGGGACTCATGCAGGAGACAATAATGACTCACAACTACGAATTCTCAGGTCAACCACCAAAAAATATTTCTGATACAAAAAAGTTTGAAAACGTGCAATTTCTTGTTTTTATTAACAAAATATTCCCATTTTTATTCGGGTCGATTTGTACAATCATTTTTGTGAACGAAGGGAAAGGAGGAGCCCAGCTGTATAAATATTCGCTCTGTTCTCTCTCCAATATTGTCAGCAGTTATGCACAGTACGAGGCCCTCAAATACCTCATCTTCCCCCTGCAGGCCTGCCTTTGAGGTTATGGCGTAGGTCTTGGCCAAGTCTTGCAAGATTATTCCTGTTATGATTGTCGGGGGTGTTATGAATGGAACTAAATATACGCGGGAAAATTATGTTGAAGCTGTGTTTTTTATTATTGGGGTTTATTGTTGTTTTTTGTTATTTATTTTTTTGTATATTTTTTAATTTTTTAGTTGGTTGTGTATTTTTTAAATACACGTATTCAAATTGGTGGCGGGAATTATTTCTCTTTTGGTGGTTTAATTTTACTTTTTGTATATTTATTGTTTGATTCATTTACTTCTAATTGGCAGAAGAGAATATTCGACTCTACACAAGTCTCCCCCTTCCAAATGATGGTCCTCATTTCGTCTATTTATCTTTTATAGGCTGGAGTTAACTTTTTCTCTTGTTTACTAACATTTTTACAAATGTCAACAACTCTTGAACTCAGAGACTCGATATTGTTTCTGTACTCACACAAGACAATATTGAGCCATGTATTCATTCTGGCAGCCAGCGGATTGATAGGACAATTTTTTATTTTTCAAACAATCAAAAAAGTGTGATTTATGGAAATATTGTATAGTTAGGACCGCGGACTTTTTCCATGATTGTTTCCGTCAGGCAGGTCATTTCGGTCCTGCTCTCCTGTGTCATATTTGATCATGAAATTAATGTGTGGTCAGTCCTTGGAATTGGGATTGTCTTTTCAACTTTATTTTGGAGTGTTTGTCGTAAAAAGAAATAATTAATTTTTTTTGTTTTATTTAAAATTGTTTGTTAACTATTCACGACTTTTAGTGGTTTTTAATTTTTTGTCTTACGTACTCACTTTAAATAATTTTTCGCGTATTCCTTTTATAAAACTAGGGAAAAAAAGTATTGAATTAGTAATATGGATGGCGTTGTTTATTAACGACTATTTTAATATTTCTGAAATACACGCCTGAATATCATTTTTCTAAACTGTAGATTTCCCCCTGTATATGTTTTACATTTTCATTGACAAATTTTATCTTATATCGGAAACCAGAGTTACATCCAAGCATCGCTGATGTTCTGTCTGTGGTGAATGCAGTAGGATTGTGGCACAATATCCTATCATTAATAAGAATTGAAAATGTTTATTTTGTTTCAAAAAACAATTAACAGCATCAATTGTGCCTGTCAACCCCACTCGGGCGATTGGCTTGACGCTTTGCCGATTTCCTCTGCTGGAATGTTGCTGGACGACGAATCTGTCCGCATCGGAATCTGTTTACGGCTTGGCATAGAGATTTGCCAGCCGCACCATTGCAGATGTGGACAACTCATTGACAGGAGAGGTTTACACCCTCTCTCTTGTCGCCTCAGTGCCGGCAGGATCCCCAGGCACGCCTCATTGAATGACGTTGTGAAGCGCGCGCTTAACGCCGCTGGATTTCCCTCGATGTTGGAACCGATAGGACTAGACCGTGGAGATGGAAAACGCCCTGACGGGTCGACCTTATTCCCGTTCAGGAAGGGAATGGCACTCGTGTGGGATGTTACCTGCGTAGACTCATTTTCTCCTTCATCGTTGGTCGACTCCGCTTCTCGTCCTGGATCTGCATCTGGCCTTGCCGAATCTAGGAAAACTGCTAAATATGCCTCTTTGACCGATACCTGCTGCTTCATTCCCCTGGCTTTCGAGACCAGTGGGATAATTGGACCCAAAGCCCTCAAACTCCTCTCAGAGATTGGTTCAATCATCTCGAGGAGGAGTCACGACAGTCGTGAAACGAGCTGGCTTTTTCAGCGGATATCGTTCGCGATATTACGTGGAAATTGCCTGTCCATCCGCTCGGCGACTCATCTAGTTTAGTTAACTTTTCTTCTCTAATTTTCTTGTTTCAAAAAAAAAATTAATTTATATTAACTATAAACTCGGTGAAGATTTTATCGTAATAATAATAATAATAATCGTCTAAATAATAATAATCGTCTAGCCGATATTTGTGAAAACATCCTGGATCTTTGACCATCCACTCTCTTTTTTGTTAGACGGTATTGTTGATCTCTGTGTGCTCAAAGGACTTTCGTGAGACCCAATGGCTGTTTCAGTATCTTTCATTAGAACTGCCTAGCGATTCTATCCGTTGAGCTGTATGACCTTTTTTGTAATTTTATTCGTTTTATTTTGACAATATTAATTAAATTTAAAATATCCGACCTTTTGTGTTTAACGTAATGAATAAATGAAAAAATTCTCGCAATCGTATGCGTTTTTTGCTTTTCCGATTCGATATAAAATCGTGTAAAAAATTTTTAATAATAGAAAATTAATGCTAGACTTGAATTAATCATTTATTTGCCAAACAATATCTTTTTTGTCTTTAAAAAATCATTTAGTGTTCAGATAGTCTCGGAATGATTCGAAATTTGATAAAATAATACAAGATTCAGGAAAAAAATTCATGGTAGATATGGATGTTTTACACCGTTTTTAACTATAAATTGAAATCCATAGTCTAAATAATTATCATAATTTAGTATTACGAAAAAAGAATTCGGTCAAATGTTAAAAGGGACGGGAAGCCGACACAATCGAGAAAAAATTATAGCGTACTATCATTGTATTTCAGAATTTTATAAGAAATACTATACCATTTTCAGTTCAATTTCGACAATAAAATGTTACTAAGTTCTTCTATAAGAAGAACTGATGGCGATCCTGTTTCTCCTCACTATTGCTTGAAACACTTTCTGGATGAGCCATCTCGTCTCCAGAGGATTGTGTGTTCTCCAGGTCTTGAGACGTCCAATACACTTGAGGAAGCACAACGACTTCTTCCCAATAGATCCCAGGGTTTCTACAGCAACCGGTCGGAAAACGTAACGATCGGTGAGCTTATCATATTTCTTCTTGATGTCCTCTGCTTTATCCGCAGCTGTGCCAGCATTGCAGGCACTTTCCAACATGTTTGTCTTGGACAATTTTTATGATTATTTTGATTATACAATATTCAATTTTGACATTTTCTATATCAATTTTAACAATTCTACATTCAATTTTGACAATGCGATAAACAATAGTGATATTTGTTGCATCAATTTAACACTACGATATTCAATTTTTAAATAGCAAACTAAATGAGATTAAATAAGATTTCTACTAATCCCACTTAGTTTGTGATTAATCCCATTTAGTACGAGAAATGTGATATTTTATTAGTAATTTAATTATGATTTGTATTGTTCTAGCACTTAATACAGCTCAAAAGGAATGTTCCCATGTTAATAAAAGTATTAGAAACAGATTAAATGTTAGTTATCCTTAAAATAGTCCCTACTGCCATCAGGGGTGGGTATGATTGTGGGTCTACCAGGTGTCCAATTGACGGGACATCCTTCACATTAGTACTCACCCAACCTTCTCCGTGCTTATCACTAATTGTATGGCCAGTAACAGTCTTAGTGTCTCATCCACTGATCTGCCTGTTGGCATGTCATTAATCGTGATCTGCCTCACAATGCCCTTTCCGTCAATTATAAACAGTCCTCTGAATTTGTCCTCAGTTCACACAACCTGTAGGCGTCTCCGCTTTCTGACAGTACTCCATACGCCTTAGAGATGGACTGACTCCGGTCGGCCAATAATGGGATATTCATACGACCAAGCCCTCCAAGTTTTTTCTCACGTTTTGTCCTTTAATATTATTATTTTAATTATTAATAAATTATTTTTTAATTTTAAAATAATTTAGTATAATGTGGTGACCCAATTTTCTGAATTTTTAATAAATAGGACAGTTAAAATGCAACTCAGACCATTCTAAATGAACGTGCTCAGTGTCAGTTGAACAGGCAATAAGCTGACAATTATTGTTTATAAACTCTTCTCTTCTGTCGTTAAATGCGATTATTTCTGTGGGACAGACATATGTGCTAGCTGTGGTTAATAAATAGTTACAAGTCTCTTGGATAGAAAAATAGAACGAGAAAATTCTTCAAAAATTGTTCGTTGTTTATCTGTTTGAAAGCACCGTCTACAACTGCAGTGCCCGCAAAGCTTGGAGCTGGTTTGCCTATCAATTGTGACATATTTCGGCATAAATTCTAAAATGTACATTCATATTTTAAACTTGAGTAATACCACGTAACAGCATCATGTTTCAAATTAATTTATTTAATTTAAATAAAAATAAAAATCTTAAAATATAAAAAATTAATTTCATACTAATTAAAAACACTTTAAATAATATATAAGAGTCAATGTAATTATTTTAAGAAGCTGAGACTTTTTGGTGTTGCTCAAAAAGGGATGATTTCCAACCTTTGTGTTTTTATGAATTGAAATTGCCAATTTGTCGTTATTTTTTAGTTAATTTGTTTTTGAGACTCTTGTAGACAAATATCTCTTCAACTATGTCTGTTTCTGTAAGCACGATATTGTTGGTGCTCTTACTTATTGAAACCCTGTAAATTTTTTTCCGCGGAATCCCCATTTTACTGGTAAATACAAATTTTGTGATTCGCCATAACCAGAAAGTCTTTTAAAGACAATCTTTCCCATTGTTTTAGAGAAAGAAAAGTACAGATAGCGTCAAACATTATAGTCAGTGCTTGTATTATTATTATTATTATTTGTCAGTGCTTGTATCAAAAGTTCAGAGAACTTTGTAAACAATATCTGTGGGATGTAGTCAAAATTAGATATCCCAACCAGCAATTAGCTTTTCGATCTCTTCTTGTGTTATTGCCCCACATATTGGCCTCTCAATAAATTACGAAGAGTAAGTTTCTTCACAATCCTGTCATAAGTTCTTTGTGAACGATAGATTCGATTTCTTTAATTTGACTGATTTGGTTCCTGACTGCATCCGAGACATGATCAGAGCATATTTATTTTCAATCTGGTGATTTGAGTTAAATTTGAACTCTTTTAGCATCATCTAAAAATTTTGATTTTGCATTATCCAGT
>NW_021834410.1:0-2500 GCF_006345805.1 Octopus sinensis
CGAAAGCAATACTGGCTATCTCACATGGTAAATCACCCCACTGTAATCGGCGATTGGGATACAATGATTTCTGGTAGCGATGTCGGGAATGTTAACGTTGATAACAATAAGGATTTTGCCGTTTCGTTGTTGTGTTAGCAGTTTTAGTAGTGATGGGGCTAATAACAGTGCTGGAGTTTATCTTCTGTTGTAATTGTTGGGGTGGTGGTGGTGGTGGTGGTCTGTGTTTGCAATGGTGATAGTGGTTGGGTACCGCGAACTGGAGGGGAATAGACACAGTTTAGTGAATATTTTTTACTTGTTCCAGTCATTAAACAGCGGCCATGCTGGGGCACTGTCTTGAGTTTTAGTACTTATTTCTTTAAAGTCTGATACTTATTCTGTCGGTGTCTTATGTCGAACTGCCAAATTAGGGGACGTAAACACACCAGCACCGGTTGTCAAGTTTGGGGAGACAAACACAGACACACACACAAATATATATATCACGAATTTCAGTTTTCGTCTAACAAATCCACTTACAAGGCTTTGGTCGGCCTGAGGTTTGTAGTAGAAGGTACTCGCCGAAGGTGCCACGCAGTGGGACTGAACCCAGAACGACGAGGCTGGGAGCAAGCTTCTGACGACACAGCCACGCCTGCACCTAGAGACAAGGATGTCAGCAGAGCAAGAATTTTAGTTTCTTTGACTTATCTGATGTCTCTGGATGACCGACAATTGGTAAAACACTTTAGGGGTGAAATTTTTAGAGGATTTAAAAAAAAAATCCTTACAGTTGGGGTAAGCGAAGCAGGCTCATTATTTATTTTATTATGGCAGGATCCCAATCCGGGCCGCAGCAACAAAGTCTACCTGCCGCACTTCTTGGTCCCTCATCACCGCCTCGAAAGTGTCTGCAATCAAGTTGTTGATGTAAGTGTGACGATGTTTACGTCATCTTATATCACCATGATGTGGGTTCCACACGACTGATTTGGAAGCTCCCAGTTCAGGGTGGCACAAGCAGTGACCAAGACTCATGAAACAGATTTATGTGAGTAGCTTCAGATCAAAGCTTATCTTACTTTCTTTTATCTTCCTTTTATTTGTTTCAGTCATTTGACTGTGGCCATGCTGGAGCACCGCCTTTAGTCGAGCAAATCGACCCCAGGACTTATTCTTTGTAAGCCTAGTACTTATTCTATTGGTCTCCTTTGCCGAACCGCTAAGCTACGGGGACGTAAACACACCAGCATCGGTTGTCATGCGATGTTGGATGGGACAAACACAGACACACAAACATACACGCACACACACATAAATATATATATATATATACGACGATCTTCTTTCAGTTTCCGTCTACCAAATCCACTCACAAGGCTTTGGTCGGCCCGAGGCTACAGTAGAAGACACTTGCCCAAGGTGCTAAGCAGTGGGACTGAACCCGGGACCATGTGGTTGGTAAACAAGCTATTTACCACCCAGCCACTCCAGCTCGGGCTTCTTTCAGTTTCCGTCTACCAAATCGACTCACAAGGCTTTGGTCGACCCGAGGCTATAGTAGAAGACACTTGCCCAAGGTGCCACGCAGTGGGACTGAACCCGGAACCATGTGGTTGGTAAACAAGCTACTTACAACACAGCCACTCCAGCTCGGGCTTCTTTCAGTTTCCGTCTACCAAATCGACTCACAAGGCTTTGGTAGGCCCGAGGCTATAGTAGAAGACACTTGCCCAAGGTGTCATGCAGTGGGACTGAACCCGGAACCATGTGGTTGGTAAGCAAGCTCCTTACCACACAGCCACTCCCGCTCCTGTGATCATAAGTGCAAGCAGAAGAGACAAAGTTTTCAGACATACCAAATTTGCCTGGCCGACAATAAACATTTTGTCTCGCTTATCCTAATTGCAAGGATTAAAAAAGAAAATTTCTAATTTCACACCCAAAGAGTCTTACCAATTGTCCCGGGCCATCAAAGCAATCATTAAAACCGGAACTCTTACTTTGCTAACATCAACATTATAATTTTCCTTTTTTTCGTCCCTATTCACTAAGCTGTCCCGATCCAAGCCCACCCCGCCACAAATCACGGCAGTGCTGTTGCCTTTGTAAAAGTAGTAGCAGCAGCGGCGGCGGCAGCAGTAGCAGCAGTAACAACAGTAGCTGTAGTAGTAGTAGTAGTAGTAGTAGTAGTAGTAGTAGTAGTAGTAGTAGTGGTAGTAGTGGTAGTAGTAGTAGTAGTGGTAGTAGTGGTAATAGTAGTAGTAGTAGTAGTAGTAGTAGTAGTAGTAGTAGTAGTAGTGTAGTGGTAGTAGTGGTAGTAGTAGTAGTAGTGGTAGTAGTGGTAATAGTAGTAGTAGTAGTAGTAGTAGTAGTAGTAGTAGTAGTGGTAGTAGTGGTAGTAGTAGTAGTAGTGGTAGTAGTGGTAATAGTAGTAGTAGTAGTAGTAGTAGTAGTAGTAGTAGTAGTAGTAGTAGTAGTGGTAGTAGTAGTAGTAGTAGTAGTAGTGGTAGTAGTG